>NW_015628351.1:763857-779814 GCF_001515625.1 Sinocyclocheilus rhinocerous
ACTCTCTCTCTCTCTCTCTCTCAGCACGAGTCTGGATCTGTATGCCAATATGATGCACTGCCAGTCACTTCCTGGAGTTCAGACGCGCCACAAAAACATCGACATCATCATCATTAGAGAAAATACAGAGGGCGAGTACAGCAGTCTGGAGCATGAGGTCAGTATTTTTCTGCACCTACTCAACAGACTTTCACACAGCTTTGCCTATTTCTCGCACATTTTCCCTAATATACAGGGTGTTGACATGCATGTGTGAATTCGTCAATGAAGATAATAAAATGTATTATTCTATTAGACATACAAAAAATACACTATTGTTTAAAGGTTTGGGGTCAGGTTCTTTTGATGGCGTAACTGAATTTTCAGCAGCCATTACTCCAGTTTTCAGTGTAAATGATCTTTCAGAAATGATTTTTATATGCTGATTTGCTGCTCAAGAAACTTTTCTTATTACCGTATTGTCCCGAATATAAGACGATATTTTTTTCTTGGAAATACATCTGAAAAAACGCGGTCGTCTTATATTCAGGGTCTAGACTTTGACATGTCAATAATACACCCACAACAATAGGTGGCGCCAAATACGCATAAAAGGTCGTCTTATATTCGGGCCAATACGGTATTATCGATATGCTGAAACAAAAAACGGCTGCCTAAATATTTATGGAAACTGTGATCATTTTTGGAATTCTTTGAATAGAAAGTTCAAAAGAACAGGTTAAATTTAAAATAGAAATATTTTGTAATATAAATGAATGTCTTTACTGTCACTTTTGATCAATTGAATGCATCCTTGCTGAATAAGGGGAAAAAACCTTGACTGACCCCAAGCTTATAAATCGTTGTGTATAATAAAACATGTTCATCTTTTTGAATATTTGTTTATCATGGAAGAATAATAAAATATATAAATAATTTTTTGTCATTAAGGGCAATTGGCTGGGCGATTTTTCAGATTAATTCGAATTTAATGTTTTGCCATGATTTAATTTTTTTTTTAGAAATCGAGGAATCGCGATTTTGAATAGAAATATTACCAAATGTCAGAATTTGACACTTTGACAATATGCCGATGATAACAGTAAAGAGAAAAGAATGATCCAACCGCATGTCGGCGCACGTGATTAACCGCTCACGTAGGGCTGGACCGCTCACGTGTGACACGCTCCTATCGCGAGGCACCATTCACAGAATGTAGTGATGGGAAACCGAGGCTTTCTGAAGCGTTTGAGGCTTTCATGAAATTGTGCCGAAAAACGGTTCTTTGCTCGAAGCTTTTAACACCGTGTGCATTAGCGACATCTGGTGGTCGGACTTGTTTTCTCCACCACTTCTGACAAATCATCGCGGAGCAAAGGATGGTTTGAAAAAGCATGTGACCTTAAAGCTTCGGAAGTCTGTGACATTCAAGAGTGGAATCAATCTGGGATCAATACAATATCTAATATGATATAATCTCATTTAAATTAATTTGTGCAAATGAGACCACAACTCGTGTCATGTATAGCTTGGTCAATGGATTCACATATCGTTCAATAATATAAAATACACAAACATGTGATCATAATTAATAATTGACGTGTGTAGCTGGAAAAAAATATATTTTGGGTGAGCTGTTATACCCTTATGTTGTGTTCGGGGTCTCTGAGACCCAGTTATAAACATGATTAAATGTCCTACTGACAGCCCTCAAAGTGACTGAATAATCCTTTTATGCATCAGGTGAGATCGTGAAGCGCCAGTTTTTTTTCAAACCAGCTGTCCCGACCTTTCGATACTGCATGGCGTTCGAAGATTCGAACGTCATAAATCACGTGGTGATGTCACTGTGTGTGATACACTGGGGGGAAGTCGTGGCCTAATGGTTAGAGAGTCGGACTCGTAACCCAAAGGTTGCAGGTTCGAGTCTCCTACCGGCAGGGATTGTAGGTGGGGAGAGTGAATGTACAGCGCCAAAGATTGCTGCCCACTGCTCCGGGTGTGTGTTCACGGTGTGTGTGTGTTCACTGCTGTGTGTGTGCACTTTGGATGGGATAAATGCAGAGCACTAATTCCGAGTATGGGTCACCATACTTGGCCACATTTCACTTCACTTCACTTCACTTCACAATAGTGGTTTGAAAACTGCATCGGAGCTGCGGTATCAATTGTCCCTTCACTAACAGAATGTACTTTTGTGTTGATAAAGATGCGACATGGACAGTGGAATAGGAAAAACATGCAAGAAGATGGGAGTGAACTTCTTTTAACTGGAGCGCCGCGTATTTAGACTGCCGTTTCATGCATGAGACGCGAGCGCAAGTCAAACGCATCCATGTTTACATTGAAAAAAACAATGGAAAAGCAGCGCAAGCGAATAAAAAAACTACTGTATGTCTGATATTTCATGTTTGCATCATTGTGACAGGCTAAAAGCTGCTGTTGTTTTACAGAACATTTATAGTTAATAATAGTCTACTTGTGATATACCTTCAAGTCATTTTGGATTTGAATTACCTTGACTTTTGAACATATAATATGCATAAGACACGTTGTACAATATGTAGTTCATTCATCTTTTCTGCAAAGATATTTGTGATTTGTTTAACATTTATATCATGTTGACAACTTCATGGGGTGGTGGTGTGGTGCACTTGGAATAGAAGTTTCTTTAACTAGAGGGTTAATAAAGAAAAAGTTACTTGAATCAAGTTGTAGTTACATTTTCAAGTTGACTAGTTAAAAATCTTAAAAAATCGAGAATCAGTCAAATGCTTTTTGCCAAATCGCCCAGCCCTATATATATTTTATATAATTATTATATAATATATATACTGTAGATTGTTCTAAATTACATCAATTTCATTAGTTGTTCATATATCTCTATGTATGACACTTTCTATGTCCTCCATTCATGTGAAAAATCCAATCCAGTGTATATCCCTTTTTTTGGTCTATACCCTAGAATAAATAATAATTTCCTGTGTGTTTCAGAGTGTATCGGGAGTTGTGGAGTCTCTAAAAATCATCACACGGAACAACTCCCTCCGCATTGCTGACTATGCCTTCAGACTGGCCCGAGATAAAGGTCGCCGCAGGGTCACGGCCGTCCACAAGGCTAACATCATGTTAGTTAGTCTACCGCTTGTCATCTGTACTATTAAATCACAGTTGTATCACAGCAGAGAATGTCACTGGTCTCGTAATGTGTTTTCACTCTCTTCTCCTAACAGGAAACTGGGGGATGGGCTGTTCTTGCAGTGCTGCAAGGAGGTGGCCTCTGGATACCCAGACATTGAGTTTGATAGTATGATTGTAGACAACACCACCATGCAGGTGAATTACTCATGCACAAATAATCAAACAGTTTTGATGTGTTATGAGAAAGCAAAAAAAGCTCATTACTGTATTTACTGTGGTTATGTCCTTTCTTTCAGCTTGTTTCCAAGCCCCACCAGTTTGATGTCATGGTGATGCCTAACCTCTATGGGAATGTGGTCAGCAATGTGTGTGCGGGGCTGGTGGGTGGACCCGGTCTGGTGCCTGGTGCCAACTACGGGCGAGACTACGCTGTGTTTGAAACGGTTGGTCTGAAGGAAAAGACCGAGGCGATTAGCACAATCCTCACTTGCTGAAGTTAGAAAACATCCCCTCATAATAATTCTTATAGTTTTATTAGCTAGTGTACTAAACAACTGTTCAAAAAATTTGGGGTCAGTAAAAAAATTTTTTTTCATTAATTGTATTTAGCATTAAATTGATCAGTAGTGACAGTGAAGCCATTTATGATGTTATAAAAGAATGCTGTTCTTTGGTCTTTCTGTTCATTAAAAAAACTGGATCATTGTTCCCATAAAAAATATTAAGCAGCACAACTGTTTTCATATATACTTTGATAATAATATAAAATATATCTTAAACCACCAAATCATAACATTAGAATGATTTCTGAAGGATCGTGTGACACTGGAGAAAGTCAGCTTTGCCATTGCAGGAATTAAATATGTTTTACAAAATGATTTCATTTTAAGTTCAAATATTTCACAATATAGCTGCTCTTATTATGTTTTGATCAAATAAATGCAACCTTGGTGAACAAAAGAGACTTTCAAAAACATTTAAAAAAAAACCTTGTCAGTTTATGATGTGCTTGTGTTATAAGATACATTTTTGTGTCACTGAAATTGAAATGTAAATTTCAAATGACATTTGAGTGATATTAAATTTGTTATAACAGGCCACCAGGAATACAGGAAAGAGTATTTCCAACAGGAACATTGCCAACCCCACTGCCATGCTGCTTGCCAGCTGCCTCATGTTAGATCATCTCAAGTAAGTGGTAAAGGAGATGCTTGTGTGTCAACTCTTATGATGCAAATTTTGCCTTTCTGGTTGTTTGTCAGCTCTTACATCACTAACTTAATGAACAGCCAGAATTTCCCTGTTGTACAAAACACTTTCTATAGTATTACTGTAGTACATTGCTTAGGATATGATTTTTTTTTAGTAGTGGCTTCTTCTCTTCCTCTTCAGACTTCATGACTATGCCAACATGATCCGCGGTGCGATTCTCACCACCATGAACGAGACCAGGGTCAGTCACACTTAACCTACCTGTCCACATTTTAGGGTTGGTCTAGCACTTTTTGTAAAGCAGGTTTTAGATCATAGCTGGCTTTAACAAATAAGAATTTTGTCGGTTGTGAATACCTGTGTTCATCAAGGTACCAGTTAGACTCTTGATGTCAGATTTTTCTACCGCACGCATTATGATAGACCTATAGAAAAAAATATTTGAATCTTTTTCTTTTCTAAGAATGGCTTAACTTGAAGTGCTGTAAAAAAAAATGTGGAAAAAAATATTTTTTTAAGGTACTTTATGATATGTTGCCATACGGCAACAGCATACAATAGTGGATCTATCTTAGAATAAGTGTAAGCTTACTTATAATTAATATTTTTCCTCAGAAATGTTGTTTGTGTTGATTCAATTGGTGCTATTATAAGCTTTAACACAGTACTTACTTATAATTGACACCTTATACATACTTTCCAAGAACTTGTGCTTTTATTTATTCTATTCTTTTTTTGCTGAACAATGATTTATATTTGTTTTAATTTCATTACATTTTTCAAGAATATTATTTAAACTGCAAATGTATACAGTTAAAACAAATATAATACTGTATATAATGTATCATAAAACATTGACATAAAACCAAAAACATTGCAGTTCATGAAAATTCAGCATTATGCAATCTCTTGAGAGGAAGACTATGGACATCACCCATAAACTATTGTAATAATGTCATTCCACTATTGCACAGTGTTGCCACTTGGCAACACATACATTTGAATGATTTACCAAAAACGAATTTTATAAAAACTTTTTTGAGAGGTGAATATGTCATCATAACATGCTTTTTGCCAAATCGCCCAGCCCTATATATATTTTATATAATTATTATATAATATATATACTGTAGATTGTTCTAAATTACATCAATTTCATTAGTTGTTCATATATCTCTATGTATGACACTTTCTATGTCCTCCATTCATGTGAAAAATCCAATCCAGTGTATATCCCTTTTTTTGGTCTATACCCTAGAATAAATAATAATTTCCTGTGTGTTTCAGAGTGTATCGGGAGTTGTGGAGTCTCTAAAAATCATCACACGGAACAACTCCCTCCGCATTGCTGACTATGCCTTCAGACTGGCCCGAGATAAAGGTCGCCGCAGGGTCACGGCCGTCCACAAGGCTAACATCATGTTAGTTAGTCTACCGCTTGTCATCTGTACTATTAAATCACAGTTGTATCACAGCAGAGAATGTCACTGGTCTCGTAATGTGTTTTCACTCTCTTCTCCTAACAGGAAACTGGGGGATGGGCTGTTCTTGCAGTGCTGCAAGGAGGTGGCCTCTGGATACCCAGACATTGAGTTTGATAGTATGATTGTAGACAACACCACCATGCAGGTGAATTACTCATGCACAAATAATCAAACAGTTTTGATGTGTTATGAGAAAGCAAAAAAAGCTCATTACTGTATTTACTGTGGTTATGTCCTTTCTTTCAGCTTGTTTCCAAGCCCCACCAGTTTGATGTCATGGTGATGCCTAACCTCTATGGGAATGTGGTCAGCAATGTGTGTGCGGGGCTGGTGGGTGGACCCGGTCTGGTGCCTGGTGCCAACTACGGGCGAGACTACGCTGTGTTTGAAACGGTTGGTCTGAAGGAAAAGACCGAGGCGATTAGCACAATCCTCACTTGCTGAAGTTAGAAAACATCCCCTCATAATAATTCTTATAGTTTTATTAGCTAGTGTACTAAACAACTGTTCAAAAAATTTGGGGTCAGTAAAAAAATTTTTTTTCATTAATTGTATTTAGCATTAAATTGATCAGTAGTGACAGTGAAGCCATTTATGATGTTATAAAAGAATGCTGTTCTTTGGTCTTTCTGTTCATTAAAAAAACTGGATCATTGTTCCCATAAAAAATATTAAGCAGCACAACTGTTTTCATATATACTTTGATAATAATATAAAATATATCTTAAACCACCAAATCATAACATTAGAATGATTTCTGAAGGATCGTGTGACACTGGAGAAAGTCAGCTTTGCCATTGCAGGAATTAAATATGTTTTACAAAATGATTTCATTTTAAGTTCAAATATTTCACAATATAGCTGCTCTTATTATGTTTTGATCAAATAAATGCAACCTTGGTGAACAAAAGAGACTTTCAAAAACATTTAAAAAAAAACCTTGTCAGTTTATGATGTGCTTGTGTTATAAGATACATTTTTGTGTCACTGAAATTGAAATGTAAATTTCAAATGACATTTGAGTGATATTAAATTTGTTATAACAGGCCACCAGGAATACAGGAAAGAGTATTTCCAACAGGAACATTGCCAACCCCACTGCCATGCTGCTTGCCAGCTGCCTCATGTTAGATCATCTCAAGTAAGTGGTAAAGGAGATGCTTGTGTGTCAACTCTTATGATGCAAATTTTGCCTTTCTGGTTGTTTGTCAGCTCTTACATCACTAACTTAATGAACAGCCAGAATTTCCCTGTTGTACAAAACACTTTCTATAGTATTACTGTAGTACATTGCTTAGGATATGATTTTTTTTTAGTAGTGGCTTCTTCTCTTCCTCTTCAGACTTCATGACTATGCCAACATGATCCGCGGTGCGATTCTCACCACCATGAACGAGACCAGGGTCAGTCACACTTAACCTACCTGTCCACATTTTAGGGTTGGTCTAGCACTTTTTGTAAAGCAGGTTTTAGATCATAGCTGGCTTTAACAAATAAGAATTTTGTCGGTTGTGAATACCTGTGTTCATCAAGGTACCAGTTAGACTCTTGATGTCAGATTTTTCTACCGCACGCATTATGATAGACCTATAGAAAAAAATATTTGAATCTTTTTCTTTTCTAAGAATGGCTTAACTTGAAGTGCTGTAAAAAAAAATGTGGAAAAAAATATTTTTTTAAGGTACTTTATGATATGTTGCCATATGGCCACACCATGCGGTAGAGGGTTAATTTTTTTAATTGAACAAACTTTTTACTTTTTGTTCCTTTAAGAATATTACTCATATTCTGTGTTAGGTTCTTAGTTCCAGAGTAGTACTTTTACAGTTTTAACAATCCGAATCGAATAATTTTCAGAAGAGTCCACATGCTTGTTGCTCAGTTGATGTTCTGTCATGTCTAACTAAGCATGTTGTAATGTTTTCTGTTGCAGTTGCACACCGTTGACATTGGGGGTCAGGGCACTACCTCAGAAGTGGTTCAGTCTATCATGAGGATCATCCAGAGCGGCGGTCCCCTCACCACTGAGATCTAAACAGAGTCAGCACCACTCCACCACTGTTTGGTACTGAGCACATGATCTTTTTTGCCATTGCCAGGAGCCACAAGCCTGAGTTATTGATAATTCCATTTCCTGTTTGGTAGAGCTGTTAATGTTTTAACGTTCTTTGTTCTGTCTGTGATGTTTTTATGTAGTTCTGACATTCACCATTATCTTTTCCTCTCTCCATTTTACTTTCAGACATCAGCTTCTTAAGGACATCTGCACTTCATTTTATGTCTCAATAACGTTGCTTTCACTGGAGACGAGATTTATTCTTGAATCCAGCAGCTTTTATGGGGATCAGCAGGGGTGAAGATGGTGTTACATGAAATACAACATACTTCAGCGCTGTGATTTTGGTGTTTCTTGGGCTTAGTGGTCCTTCCATGGGAACTGCAGAGTTTTTAGATTTATCATATTGTATCTGAAAGGTTATATTGTTTTAATGCTATGCTAATGCAGTATTTATGATGAGGGTCTTGCATTGGATTTGTGTTTCTGCTGCTCAGTTGCATTCCACATTTTATCCATTCTTACTGTGTTATCCTCAAACACAACATATTCATTTTGGTTTTATACCTTTTTAGTTTACTTTAATGACCCTGAACAAACCTCCCAACTGTCCATTTACATAATTATATTATACTTGTATAAACTGCAGCATTTTACTTTTTTTAACTGCCTTAAACTGTTGGGTGTTTAAATGGACTTCATATTCTGGATGTCCATGAGGTGGTATTTTTCTTTGGACTTTATGCTGGGGTATTTATGATTAATACTTAATGGTGGTCTAATGTTGCATCAGTTAGTTTGGACCTTTATGTTCCTGTTCAGTATTTGATAAGTCTGCATCTGGCATACTGTCATCTTTTGAATTAAACGTCTACATTTTCCATCATGAAATGCAGTTTTTAGATTAGTATAATTAGAATACTGTAAAGCAGTGGTTCTCAACCTTTTGGCTCAAAGGCTCCCATTGTCCACAACAGTATTCAGTTTTATTACATTTTTAATTTTCTGAAAAAATATATCAAAGCTTGGCATAAATAGAAAAATGTATAAACAATATATGAATATAATTGTTTGATTTTAACAATGTACGTGACTTTTCCAGGTCTAGAACTTCACTGGTTGAGATTCACCACTGTAAAGGGTTAAAATGTGGACTGTTGCACAAATCCGTAATGGCTCACTGGTAATCCACAGACATAATAAAATGGTTTTCCCTCTTTAAAATGTCTTGTTTATTGTTTTGTCAACTTGAGCTGGTATGATCACCAGCAAATTAAAATTGAACATGGACTGAAAAATTGGAAGTCACATTGGATGTGCCTTAAAGGGTTAGTTCACTCAAAAATGAAAATTCACAAAATAAGTCACAGCAGATACATTTCCATTCTGGTAGAAATAAGAGATGGGCACTAAAATGTTCTTTGATTTTATCAAATTATAAAATAATCTTAAAGGGATAGTTCACTCAAAAATGAAAATTCTGTTATTAATTTCTCACCCTCGTGTCGTTCCAAACCCATAAGACTTTCGTTCATCTTTGGAACACAAATTAAGATATTTTTGATGAAATCCGAGAGCTTTCTGACCCTGCATAGACAGCAACGCAACTAGATTCAAGGTCAAGAAAGGTAGTAAGGACATGGTTAAAATAGTCCATGTGACATCAGTAACTGTAATGTTCTGAAGGTACAAAAAAAAAACTTTGTGCACATAGAAAACTAAAACAATGACTTTATTCAACAATTTCTTCTCTTCCGTGTAAGTCTTCGATGTGCGTTCACGATAGTACCACAACGCATGGCGTTCTGACAAAACCCGGATGCGCTGTGCTTTGTTTACAAGCAGAGGAAGATGCAACAGTCTTCATAAAAATGTCTGAAGATTTGAAAGAATGCAATTTTTTTGCCCAGCCTTACTTGTTCAAACCAGAATATACAGATGATGAAGGTATTCTCATAGCTTAATGAAATTAAGGTTGAACCACTGATGTCACATGGACTATTTTAACAATGTATTTACTTCCTTTCTGGGCCTTAAATGTGTCAGTTGCATTGCTGTCTATGCAGGGTCAGAAAGCTCTTAGGTTTCATCAAAAATATCTTAATTTGCGTTCTGAAGATGAACGAAGATCTTTCAGGTTTGGAACAACATGAGGGTAAGTAATTAATGAAATAATTTTCTTTATTGGGCAAACTAACCCTTTAATAATCCCCCATAATGCACATTTGTTTAGTTTCCCACATTTTAGATGCCTAATTGAAATCTTGGAGTCCTCTATCACTGAGCTAGAGTTGAATCTATGTGTTTGATAAGGGATGTATTCAAAATGTGTAGTGTTGGGATTTTCGGGAGCAGGAGATTTGGCAGTACACTTAATACAGTCCAAGCAAACAGGGTCCAAGTGAACACTGGTGACAAGAAAACATCAACACTCCAGTTGAAGGATTATCCCTTTTTGGGGACCATTGCCGAATGTTTTGTATAATTCTGAACCAAGAAAAAACTTTGGAGAATACCGTTTACCTGCAGATATTGTCAGTTACAGGCCAACGTACTGCCTAAAGGATTGATGTATCAAGTGTGATTCTGGGCACCAGAGGGCAACAAATCACAGATAAATGTGTCTTTGTGCCTAACCAATGAAGTCTGTTCAAATTGATTCTCAGCCATAAAACCACATGCACAGTTTTTTTTTAAATAATATGACAAATTATTTAAATTCCCCAATTATTCTTGGGGAAGTCGTGACCTAATGGTTAGAGAGTCGGACTTGTGCTTGTAACCCAAGGGTTGCGGGTTATCACTTTAAATTGACAATCTCACTGACATCAACTTCTTTTTTGATTGTTTACAGCTGGACCTTTGTGTGGAAAAAATATCACGCTGTTCTGAGTGGAAAACCCAAGGGACTCAAATCTTATATAAAAAAATAACATTAGGACTCCTAAATGGAAATATAATTTCCAATAACATGAGTCAGAAGAAATAGCAATTTCCCACTGCCGTTCTTTGTAATCGTTAACAAAATACAGCAGCTGGGGAAAATATGTGGAATGTTATTTGTAGTAGATTATGCAAGTCTATGAACTAATAGACATGTTAAGGACTCTATAATGTTGTGATTAAATATCCTGTAGCTTTGTGCATCAAGTGTTTCCAATGAGAGTCAATGGGAGTGAGAAGTCTTGTAAAAAGCTGTCAGTATCAGAACACAGAGACTGATAAATGTGATGCAGAAAAGTCTTGGATGTACTGAACTGCATGTGCTGAATTCAACCTTACAGTCAATGTTGTTGAGTTATTTCATGTCCATGTATTTATTTATTTGTTGGGGAGTCTTGTAATAAGCGGGAAGATGAAGTCAGTTGGTCGATATATAGCAAAATAAATTACATTTGACCCATTCCTGTATTGGGGGAAGTTGTGGCCTAATGGTTAGAGAGTCGGACTTGTGCTTGTAACCCAAGGGTTGCGGGTTCGAGTCTCGTACCGGCAGGGATTGTAGGTGGGGGGAGTGAATGTACAGCTCTCTCTCCCACCTTCAATACCACGACTAAGGTGCCCTTGAGCAAGGCACCGAACCCCCAACTGCTCCCCGGGCGCCGCAGCAAAAATGGCTGCCCACTGCTCTGGGTGTGTGTTCACGGTGTGTGTGTGTTCACTGCTGTGTGTGTGCACTTTGGATGGGATAAATGCAGAGCACTAATTCCGAGTATGGGTCACCATACTTGGCCACGCCACGTCACTTTTATTGTCTTACTTGAACAGTGTGTTTGAATTTCCATTCTATGTGGAAGTTTTTTAATCGTGGTCATGACCATGAATTGTTTTTTGGATCACACACAGACGGCCACGTATTTTGCTTCAGAATGTCCTGATACAACTTGGAATTCATTGATCTCTTCATGACTGTAAGCCATCCAGGTCTTGAGGCGGTGAATCATATTGGATATTGCTGTGTACTTGTCAGATTCACAAGTACACAGATGGAGATTCATGAACAAAGATGTTATGAGCAAGAAATGTCTGCTGATCTATATCTTCCCCTCTGGGTTCAGTTTCATAAAGTCTTTGTTCTGTTCTTCCACGGATAATTGCAGGATGCCAACTGCATCTGAAGAGAGGATGTTTCAGTAAATCTTCTTCTGTGATCCTTCAGAATTATACAAAATTTTACATATGGCAGGGCTGATCAATCAACCACCTATTCCGTGACTGTTTAAATGTGCATTGTTATTGGAAATCTTATGAAAATATGTCGCATATCAGTTCCAATCTAGATCATTTTAAAGGGTTCATGAACTTTTTCACATATGTTTTTTTTACTCAATGGTTATATTCCAGGTCAAGCTAGTATAACTCAAAATATTGGCAGTCAGTGAATGTCATGGGAGCTACATGGAAATATGTTAGAGGTCTGAGGTTCAGTACTTGTTTCCAAAATGCATCCCCAATGTGATTAGGAAATAGGAGTTACTTATTAGACACTTATTCTATTATGACATCCTGAATTACAGTACCTTTATTTTCTGCGACCTTTGAGCATCCTCTCAACTCTATTAATTCACCATGCTTTTCCATGTAATATAACAAAATGAAAACGATCACTTATTTCTATGGCACCATCACTTCACCACATTTTTGCTTCCCAACACATTTCCAGCAGCCTTTCTTCAGTCATTTCCTCAGTGGATTTCAGGCCCTTGAGTTCAGGATTATGGTTTTCATTGCCCTCATTTGAGCTTCTCACACATTATCATGATTGATGGATGATGTATTTTACACCGCCTTTAATTGGTGTTCAGCCAATTTGAACTGAGCCAGTAAGGAGTGACTCAATCCAGCCTTGATAATGGATAGTAAAGTCATATTTAATTTTAAGTATGGGTGTCAAACTTTCACTCAACAATCAGAGTAAAACATTTATTTAAGTATTTAAGCAATTATGAAATAAAGTGGGCTTAATGGAATAGTTCACCCAAAAATGAAATTGTGCTAAAAATATATTTATCCTAAGGCTATCTAAGGTGTACATGAGTTTGTTTCTATACCAGAACAGATTCAGAGAAATGTAGCATTACATCACTCTATCGTTTATCGTCTTATGAAGTAAAAAGCTGTGTTTGTAAGAAACAAATCCATCATTAAGACGTTTTCAAACTTTTTTACCTCTGGCCAAAATACCAGTCCATCATCCATAATAGCGCTTCCTCCGGTGATAAAGTCCATGCCCTGTTGTCCTCTCACATCAAAATAAAAAATATATATATTCATTTAGAACTGTTTTGAGATACTGGAGAAAGCAATTATGGAACTCTCATTCTGACGGCACCCATTAACTGCATAGGATTCATTGGTGAGCAAGTGATGTAATGCTAAACTTCTTTAAATATGTTCTGATGAAGAAACAAACTGTTGGATGGTCTAGGGGTAAGTACATTTTCATTTTTGGGTCAACTATACCTTCAACTTTAGCACATTTTACTCTACTATTTAATAATCAGTTGTCAAGATAATTTGTTAATTTTTTCAAACCTTTTTTATAGTTTATGTATTTCAGATAAAAAACAGCACAAAAGATGCAGTACAGTACATTGAAAAATAGGAAACGCTCTTTAAATTTACAACAGAAGCCTCTGTTCTTGCTTGAACTGTATAGTCTGAGAATAACTCATTTTCCTTTCCTTCTTTGAGGGGTATTTGTAATTCTCTGAGTGTAATTTAACAACAGCCTCAGCTCTTGTTGCATCATTCATAGTTTACTTTTACTGTCATATTACAACTCTCCTATCTTTCCCTGAGTGCTGGAATCATACCATCAATTATGTGAATGTGTGACCTCCCCCGCTCCCTTTAGTTTATATACAGAAGGTTTTTAGGGAGCACAACACATTAAAAGGGGGAATCCATCACATGAACTGCCAAAGACTTGTCAAGACTGTGACTAAGGACATTTATAAAAATTCTTATGAATGGATTTAAGGCAGGGGACAAGTGCATGCAGGCAAAGAGAATGGGAAAGAGTGAGAACATAAAACTCCTCCCTCTGTCTCTAATGTTAGTCTTCCCAACTTGGACTGTTTCTAAAGAGCTTTTGATCAAACAGATTTTTCTGAAAACCCACCATAAAACACAAATCTGATTACTTTTGCTATCATTCTTCCTATCAAAATACTTTGCATAGGCATGACTGGGATGGCTTTATTTGGGGTTTGAAGGCAATATCTAACCACGTAACAATCAGTGGGGAATGTAATGTAATGCAATTATTAAAACAGACCAATGAGCCCTTCCCCAGCTATAACAAAAAATGTTCTAAGAATGTCTTCAGGCCATGTGTAGGAATTTGTGGGAGTTTAGGCAATCACCATGGGTTTTCCTCTTTATCTGGTTGATAAATAATTTCCACATAGACTGAAAGGCTTCTTTGGCAAAGACTGAGCTGAATACTGATGAGATCTGAACACATATAGTCACACAAATTTACTAAGTTCATTTTCAAGCACACACTTCACAATCGTGGTTCAATAAATGCTTTGACTGGGAATGGAATTTTGAGTTCAGAAAGTTAGAGTATGTTAACACAGTAGCCTGCATCAAATTATTTTACTTCAAAAGCCAGCTTTATTTATATAGCGCTTTATTGAAACAGACTGTTCAAAAGAACAAGGAAAAGCCGGTTTTCTATGATATGACACATTTAACGTGTCAGCTTGAAAGCAATGCATTCAGTGTGCGTGTAAGTTTTCAGGATAAAAGGGCAATTGTTCTAAGCTCCAAATGAATATGGGCTCTATTTAACATTCCTCAAAATCAGTAGAGAAGTGCTCCGAACAACACGCAAGGCAAAACTAAACAGACCAGACAGTCTGTGTAAGCATTTGGATATAAAATTAATTTGATATGTTTTTTTACTTAAACACTATGAGCACTGTGAACTGCAGATGTTGAAGTTGTTCCCCATTAGATTTGTACTGTATATGATAGCCGTCTCCTGTTATGCTAGAGAACTGTTGATATTTGTCATATTTAGCAGATACAGGCTTCAGATTTCACAGATAGGCTTCAGAAGTTAAAACTGGCCAAACTCGTTTGTATTGTAATAATTTGTTTGAAATATTCACTAAAGATCCTGCAAATTATAATCATATTATATTTATTTGACACCATATACATCTAACAGATATGATTATTGAGCAGCAAATCAGCATATTAGAATGATTTCTGAAGGATCATGTGACACTGAAGACTGGAGTAATGATGCTGAAATTTCAGCTTTGCCATCACAGGAATAAATTACAGTTTATATTTTTTACACTTCTATTAAATTGTAATAATATCTCACAATACTGCTGTTTTACTGTATTTTTTGCAAATAAATGCAGCCTTGGTGTGCATAAAAGACTTCTTTAAAACATTTAAAATCATTATTCTGTTGGCTCAGCTTCATTGTGTTATTTTGGCATGTTGCGCATTTGGACTACTGTAGTCGATCACATATCCTAACATAAGCTGTGTCTCATTTAGAAGGCTGCGCCCTCCGGAGGTCGCATTCGAAGGCTGCATACGTCATCGAGGCTGTCTCATTTCAGAAAAGCAAGTAGGGCACTCCGAATGCGACCTTTGAATGCGACCTTCTTTCACAGGAATTCGGAGGATGCATGAGGTGTATCCTTCGCTGCTACAGATAACCCACAATTCTTTGCGTCGCCGTAAACAACCGTTGTTAATTAGAAAAATGCCGGCGCCGGCAGATGTACACACAAGCGCAGATGTGGTGTTTACAACTTACCTTAAATCGCCTCGGTAAAAACGGATAAACTTTGTTTTTAATATCCTCCTCCTTTTTTTCTCGAATAGATGTCTGCTGTTGGTACGCTGCAGCTCCTCAAACATTGAACAAAATAAAACAAGTAAAAGCATTTTTTTTTTCAAATTACTTTCCAAATTTAGAAATAATTTTCCTTCATTTCAGTATATGCATGATGCGACCTCCAGAGGATTCGACCTCCGGAGGGCGCAGCCTTCTAAATGAGACACAGCTGACACAGCTAGTTTCCTTGGTTACCGCTGTAAACAAAGCAG
>NW_015628351.1:788718-796289 GCF_001515625.1 Sinocyclocheilus rhinocerous
TTTTAATATCCTCCTTTTTTTTCTCTAACAGATGTCTGCTGTATGTACGCTGCAGCTCCTCAAACATTGAACAAAATAAAACAAGTAAAAGCATTTTTTTTTCAAATTACTTTCCAAATTTAGAAATAATTTTCCTTCATTTAAGTAGTGTGAGAGCGCAACGATGCTCTAAATGTGTTGGCATAGCAACGTGATACTTCCTGTTTCCTTTTCTGCCTGTCCTACGAAGGCCGTCTCGTTTAATTCTAGGTTGAGGACACTTCGTATATGCATCCTACAGAGGATGCGACCTCCAGAGGATTCGACCTCCGGAGGGCGCAGCCTTCTAAATGAGACACAGCTATAGATTCTAGCACCTCATCGCCATCGCTGCCACTCAACTAGTTGCTATGGTTATAATCAGCTGTTTATGTCAAGCACTTTTACTTTCCATAAAGGTATCTTTACTTGGACTCCAGTGTGACTGGGTTCTTTATACACCCCCAGCCATTACCATTAAGGCTTGCTTTCTCAAATATATAATGGCACTAGACCAATACATGAGTATTGCTTTTCCATGTTCCTGATGCTACTCAAAGTGGTGCTGTTTTTAGTCAGCTCATTTTCTCCTGTCAGCTTAATCCTCAGCAGGCCTTTTCCAACACAGATTGACAATTTGCATTACTGCTTGAGCCAAATGTTTAGTTTTTGTCCAATGTTTATTGGATATGCCTTCATGTCCTCAGGAGTGGAATGGCACATGCCAGGGGGGACAAGAGGTAGGTAGCCGTTAGGTAATATTGCTTTCTCCAATGAAAAAGTCACCACATTTGAATCAGAGAAGACAACAGAGGGTGGACATTTTCACTGGAGAAAGTGTTATTATGGATTCGTATTTTGGCCAGAAACAACATCTTATTTATAGTTTTGTTTCTTACAAACAAGCAGATTTTCAACTCACAAGATTGTTGATTACTTGTGTATTACTGTGGCGTTTTCATCTGCTGTTTGAATTCTCATTCTGACGGCACCCATTCACTGCTGAGAATCCATTGGTGAGCAAATGATATGCTAAAATATGCTCCAGTGATTAACCAAACTCATCTACATCTTGGATGACCTGAAGGTACATTTTCAGCAAATTTTCATTTTTGGGTTATTCCTTTCAACTGCAAGAACGGATTTTTATTTCACCATGAAAGAGTTGATGGGACTTTGGCAGGGAAGTCCTATGATGATATAATGCAGGGAAGAATCATTTAGGATAATCGTATCTCCATCCTATTTTAATTGAAAAAGAATACGATAGGAAAAGCCCCTTAATCCTAGTAGCATAATGAAGCCCTGACACAAAAGCAGCATAGCTTTGTGAGGTCTCTCTCACCTTATTCTCCATTATGAAGTGCATTTAATATACTCTGGAGTCAGTATCATTAAACATCTTTAAACATTAAAAATCCCCTTAGTGTTTTATAATCCAAAAATAGCACATGACCAAAATACGCAACATTTGATATTGCGTTTTTGAAAAAATACAATAAACTGTGTACAGGGCAATGGCCTCATAATTTGCTCAAAGCAATTTTGTAAAATGATCCTCTGCATGACTGTTTTCTCTGATCTTGTGTATTGTGACTTGAATGTAAAGTAACAGCATTAGCATGTCAAAATATCTTTGTTTTTTCTGGGCCAATGTATATTCATGTTTCATTATATATTTTTGTATGTTTATATTAGCATGCTATTTATTTAGTTTTTAGGTTTATTTACTTGCTTCAATACAATAAAAAGAATATTTGTCACCACCAGCAGTTGTTCAGCTATTATTATTAATAGTCACCTTCTTTTCGGACCATTAGTCATCACATCCTCTGTAAACACTGCAGGTGTAATTAAGGCCGCAGGCACGGAGGTGCAGCTTTAATCTACCCAAGCTGAGTGCTTGCTAAAAACATGATCACTCACAGATCATTTCATGTTTCAAGTCATTTCAAGTTCATTTAGTTTCCCTGTCACATTTAGTGCTGTCACTTTTGGAAAATAAGTGATTTACACACAATTTGATGTCGTATTTTTCATATTCGTTTGATTTCCTTTTCATACTGTTATTATTTTCATCTAAATTGTTTTGTGAAATGTTTGCAAAATGGCCCTGGAAAAAAAAACACTGTAAAAATTATTTTTAAATAAAACAAAAGCTTATTGGAGTACATTTTACAAGAAAACACCATTCAGTCTTTCTACTTAAAAATTTCACATTTAACCCTTAAATGCATGAATGTTTTGTCAATCATTATTACATATTCAGGTCTTTAGCGACCCGGACATACAGGTGCATCTCAATAAATTAGAAGGTCGTGGAAAAGTTCATTTATTTCAGTAATTCAACTGAAATTGTGAAACTCGTGTATTAAATAAATTTAATGCACACAGACTGAAGTAGTTTAAGTCTTTTGAACTTTTCCACGACATTCTAATTTATTGAGATGCACCTGTATATATTCAACATTGACGGATGTGTAACTGCTACTACAATAGCAAAAAAACCTCTCCTGATATTTTAAAATAAAGCATATTTCGTTACCTTTTGAAACTTAGCAGGGTTCAATTTGAACAGAGGATTTTATCATTGCTGTCATTGCTGTCAGAGCAATACTTCCACAGTATATTCAGCATCTGGGTCATATTCACGATCTAAACCATATTCTCAAAACTATCGTTTTCAATGACTTCAAAATCAATATTTTGATCACTGGCAGCTTATTCACCACATCCAGTGATGCTTATATTTCATTGCGTACAGTAATAGCTCTGCAGTAAAGCCATTCAAACCAGTTCAATTTTTGGTGATGATATTCTTTTGTTTTATGCCTGCGGTAATTATGAGTGAAACATCACGTCATCATCACGTGTATCAAACAGTGCCACCTCGAGGAATAAAGATGCATTGCATGTATTGAGTCATCAGATATTTAATTATTGTTGTGCAGGAAAAATATAGGCCTACTTACATTATTACCTATACACCTCGGGTCACTAGCGGCCCTATACACTTTTTACAATTTTTTTTTAATCAAAAAACAGACATTCTTTTATTGTTTTATAATTTTTTTCTTGTTACATTGTTTATAATGAATAGATTGAGGAATACTGAGAAAGTTGATGTCTAACTTTAAAAAATGAAGGAAGGAGAGGGTAGTGAATGACGTCCTTGGTCGCTAAAGATGTGTTACTTGCCATTTCTTTGTAATTAGGCCTATTAGTGAAATTTACTAGCAATTTAGGAGTGAAAAGTAAAGATGTAGTGCAGATGTCAGTTTTCTCTTTAAATTACGTGAGCCATCCATAAAATTCAAGAACGTTTCATAAAATTCTTCATTTCATGAGAGGGTGAAGTAAGACTAGTGTTTTCTTATGAAAGCTGAACTCATTAGGTTTAAACACAATTTGCTTTGAGAGAATAAGCTGAACAAACATTTTCTCACTTAAGCTCAGAGAATATTTCCGTTTCACCAAATGTGTGTCGTCTTTGCAATGTAGATAGATAACAACAATAGACCTAATTAGTCAGTGTCTGCGGCTCCTTAGTTTTTCTGACCTCTCCCAGACTGACAACAAGATCTGTGTAGCTTTAAACACACACTTACATCACATACAATCAACTCCATCAGACAGACCTTTCAACCCAACACCTCCAGTGTGCATGCAAGCTGAATGACAAACATTAATGGTTTATATAATACAAAGCATTTCTTTATTGAGCCCTTGTTTTTCTTTCAGTACTTGTTTCCATTATATTGTTCAGCTAATGTTTACCATTTTCCAATGTTTACACTTTTATCCTCTGAACTGAAGGCTGTGAGAGTGATTCCAGGAGCTGTGCAGAGAGTTTTTCCATCATTGGGCTGGAATACACAAGTCTGTTTGGTCAGTCGCTATATTTTCTGTCAAATATTTTTGAATAATGACCACTAAATTGTATACTGACTTTTGTCCCTGGCTGTGCAAATTTTACGTCACAGAACTCCATGCCTTAATCAAATACTTTTAACTCAAACAATCATTTCATGTCCATTTATTTATTTGTTTTTTAAAAAGCAGTGTTATAATGTACATTCAGACATCATTATCGCTGAATAAACCCCAACAGGATCTTGTATAAACCCTGAAGGGGTTGATTTTGTGATATTGACCAGATAAAACCATACATTATTCACTTATTACATGGGTATTTACAAAACAAATAAATCTCTTGCTCATTTGTCTCTTTCTTTAGAAAAGCAGGGTCCAATGGTTGGGCAAAATTCTGAATTTAAGAATAGGCAATTAGAAATAATAAATTATAAATACGTATTTCATAAACGTTAACAGATTATATCTGTTTGTTGACTGATGTGTTAAATATGTTTGCATGTTGAATACATTTTGCACCACTATTCGTTTTTGCAGTGTCTACTTTCAAACAGTTTTGCCCCATCACTCCCTCATTAGTTAAATGGATAGTCCCGACCCCAATGGCTGAGCCATTGTCACAATATTATTATATTAGGCTATATTTTTTGTAATTCTGACTTATCTCACAATTCTGACTTTTATTCTTGCAATTCTGACTTTTTTTGAGAGGAAAAAAAGGCAATTACAAGACAATTGTGAGCTATTCTGAGAAGAAAAGTCAGAATTTTGAGACAAAATATTGTAATTATTGTAAACTCTGATGTAAACTCAGAATTCAGAGAAAAAGTAATAATGGTGAGATTTAACCCAATTGTGAGATGTGAGCTTGGAGTTGCGAGAAAAAGTTTATAACTCTATATGGAGAGTTTAAATCTCACAATTCTTTTTTATGGGGTTTTCTTATTCAGTGAGTGTTTCTCATTCTGTGACGTGTTGAAAAGCATTTTGTATTTATATATAATGCATCTATTTTTTTCTGTACAGCTTTGTCTAATTTGTCAACTATAATTTAAAGAAAAGAAACCAATGTTGTTTTCACCTAGTATAATCTCATCTCCACGTGTTTCTCTCTCTTTCATCTTCTCTCACACCATCCATTGTCCTTGTGTCACACTTGACAATCAATCTGTGTTTACTTTAGTCAAAATTAAACACTATTATCAAGATGAATCGGAAATAGTCCTATTTCCTGCATTTGTTCATCAGTAGTACATTCGGCCACAGCCCTCATTATATAACCAGGAACAACTGTCGAGCCAGACTTTGATCTGTAATCTCAATGCTTATAATAGGATAGCTGACATTAAATACTTTCGGCATGTGACTGTATGACATGTTATACTTCTTATGAAACTATTTTAAGTTTTCTAAATATTATGCATTTAGGAGCTTCATAATTGAGAGATTACCATAAAATAGTTGTATATTTAAAAAATAATTAGTTACACATGAAGAATTTGTGCAAATATTAACTTAAATACTGATGTTAATTTAATACGATATTTATAATTACTGTTTGGCTTCCCATATTAAATGTTATTAATATGTTTAGGACCATTTAAAATGTAAAACAAAGCAAATAAAACAGGGCATGTGACACTCATACAATCATTATTTCCATAATAAATAAGTTTTTTTTTGTTCAGTATTGTTGTGGGATTTGGAATATATCTATTTAGATCTGTTGAAATGCTTATGCAGTCAAGAAATTAACAACACATTTAAGGTTTCACTGACATTCTCATTCAGCCTCATGATTAACAGTAAAACAGACCACAAGTGCTCCATTCCCCCTTTTTTTTTTCTCTGCACCTCATTTCAACATCTACCTTCCTCTGCAACAGAGCTCCCTTTCAGTCCTTTTTCCACCTTCTCTCACAAATAAATACAATCATCATCATCATTCATGATCGCTGCCATAAATTACTGAATGACGTAAACACACTCTCGGACATCCAAATAAGTGTAAATAAAAACACACAAATGAAACGGGCTTGTTAAAATCATTAGCTTGAGTCGGTGAAAAGTCCAGTATCCATATAAAATGAATAAGACAGTTACTCAGCACTGCAGCGATTTCATTTCCTCAGCTGCCGGCAGGAAGGGCATCCGGCGTAAAACATGTGCCAAATCAGTTGTGCGGATCACTCTGCTGTGGCGACCCCTGATAAAGGGAATAAGCTGAAAGAGAGAGAGAGCTGCCGATCTGTTTGCCTCGACTGTTTAGTACCGTAACATTACACTCTGTTTGAGATGCATCCTTGATTCGAGAGCTTTTGTTTGTGCTTGCACGAGTGGGGCGGTACAGGATCTGCAGTTATCTGTCAATTTAAGTTTTTCTACATATTCATCTGTCATCCCTTTCTACTCCTCCCAGGCTTGTGTTGCTTTTCTCTGTCTGTCTATCAAGGGAGGCTGGGCAGAAATGAGAAAGCTTTAGTTCAAAGTGAGGTTTTAAAGTGGATAAAACCGCATTGCCGTCCTTGATCTGTGTTCTTTTTGCCTTCTGCCCCCCACAGAGTTAATGAGCGCAATCAGGACGACCCTTTGCTGAGCAGGAGAATGCTTTTACACATATATGTATGCCTGCACACGTGCATTCAGACACATATATCCATTTCTATGGATAAACACAGGGCTCTAGGTTATTAGGCTGTGACTTATGACAAGCAAATAATAAGTATGTTGTTGTGTGATATAATATGGTTTCCTGCAGTAGAGGACTCAGACAAGCTATAGTATAATATGATTCATAATCTCTTCTGATATTCATCACGTAAAGGGATATTTCACCCAAAATTTTAATTCTGTCATCATTTACTCACTCTGTCTGTCATTTCAAATCTGTATGACTTTTTTCTTCTTTGAAAAATGTCTGGGGTTTTTTTTCCCACACAATGAGTCAAAGGGGTTCAATGTTGTTTTAGATCCCATTTGCTTTTCATAGAATGGACAAAAATAGTTGAAACATTCCAGATATATTTATAAACATGCTGATATTATGATATAATATATAAGTAAATATGATTAGTATATTTATAAATTCACAATATCTTATCAATTTTTAAGATATTGTGTATCCAAATTAATATCCAGAATAACCCAGATTGTGTTGCACCAGCCTGTCTGAAAACCTGTGCTGACCAGCTGGCCCCCATCTTCACACAGATCTTCAACAGATCACTGGAGCTGTGCGAAGTCCCTTCATGCTTCAAACGCTCCACCATCATCCCCATCTCAAAGAACCCCAAATTTACAGGACTAAATGACTACAGGCCTGTGGCTCTAATGTCTGTGGTCATGACGTCATTTGAAAAATTGGTGCTGGTCCACCTGAAGGACATTACTGGACCCTTGCTGGATCCTCTTCAGTTTGCCTACAGAGCAAACATGTCTGTGGATGATGCAGTCAATATGGGACTGCATTATGTTCTGCAACATCAAGACAGACCAGGGACTTATGTGAGGATCCAGTTTGTGGACTTCAGCTCAGCTTTTAACACTATCATCCCAAACCTCCTCCTGCCCAAATTAACTCTCCGTGCCCACCCCACCTCCGTCTGTCAGTGGATCAACAGCTTCAGGCAAGGAAAGGCAGCAGCTAGTGAGGCTGGGAAAATACACATCCAGCACCCGTA
>NW_015628351.1:796468-797822 GCF_001515625.1 Sinocyclocheilus rhinocerous
CTGCAACATCTAGACAGACCAGGGACTTATGTGAGGATCCAGTTTGTGGACTTCAGCTCAGCTTTTAACACTATCATCCCAAACCTCCTCCTTCCCAAATTAACTCTCCGTGCCCACTTCCGTCTGTCAGTGGATCACCAGCTTCCTGACAGACAGGCAGCAGCTAGTAAAGCTGGGAAAATTCTCATCCAGCACCCGCTCCATCAGAACTGGC
Source organism: Sinocyclocheilus rhinocerous (assembly GCF_001515625.1). Classification (NCBI taxonomy): domain Eukaryota; kingdom Metazoa; phylum Chordata; class Actinopteri; order Cypriniformes; family Cyprinidae; genus Sinocyclocheilus; species Sinocyclocheilus rhinocerous. The sequence continues at coordinate 796,683 of NW_015628351.1, forward strand.
GCCCCTCAGGGATGTGTTCTCTCCCCTCTGCTCTTCTCCCTTTACACGAACGACTGCACTTCAAAGGGCCCCTCTGTCAAGCTCCTAAAGTTTGCAGACGACACCACACTTATCGGTAAGGTTGGGTACCGAACCCCAGTACCTATGTAACCGGTATGTACTAGAACCGAATCTGAACGCAGTCAAGGGAGCAATCGGTTTTACCATCTACTGTAAAGTTTTCGCTGCGTTCACCATTCATCACACCACAGCTGTTTCCTCCAGCAAAAATCTAGCCATTAACACATATGAACGCATACTTTATAAAACAATCATGTTGCTATTTTCATTTGAAAATGTAATATTTAATATAAAACATATTACAGTGCATGTGGGATCCCAAACAGTCATTCACAGAACTGATTAAAGACAGTGACAAACAGCACTCAGTCAATTCACTCATTTTAACTAAATATCAGAGTGATTGACAGAGATACAGTAGAAACATTGTGTGGTTTTGTATTAAATATTGTTTTGTATTAAATAATGACAAAGTCTGCCGCCGTTTTCATATGAAATTGAAAGGGGACTGACTCCGAGGCGATCACGAATTTGTGTACAGATTATGGAGCTAATCGCTATAGCCCCGCTAAAAATGGCCTAGCGATGCCCAAGCTTCTTACGTCCATTTCGGAAAACCAGGACAAATATTTCAATCGATCGCTCAGGCATTTAACCTGGACACCACTATCTCTCAGGACTTGAAGTGGGACACTCACATTGACTTCATTGTGAAAAAGGCCCAGCAGAAGTTGTACTTACTACGCCAGCTGAGGAAGTTCAACCTGCCACAGGAGCTGCTGAAACAGTTCTACTCCGCCATCATTGAATCCGTCCTCTGCACTTCTATAACTGTCTGGTTCAGCTCAGCTACCAAATCTGACCTCAGAAGACTACAGAGGGTAGTCCGAACTGCTGAGCGAATCATTGGTACAACCCGCCCTTCTCTCCAAGAACTGTACTTATCCAGAGTGAGCAAAACGGCTGGCAGTAATACACAACACTATTTATACATTTATTTAATGTATTTACATTATTTACATTTCCTTGCATTTGTACTTAACATACCTGTACACAGAAATACCATCTTAACCATCTTAA
>NW_015628351.1:801228-826418 GCF_001515625.1 Sinocyclocheilus rhinocerous
ACTACAGAGGGTAGTCCGGACTGCTGAGTGAATCATTGGTACAACCGTCCCTTCTCTCCAAGAACTGTACTTATCCAGAGTGAGCAAAAGGGCTGGCAGAATCACTCTGGACCCCTCACATCCAGCACACTCCCTCTTTGAACTGTTGCCGTCTGGTCAGCACTACAGAGCTCTGAGCACCAGAACGGCCAGACACAGGAACAGTTTCTTCCCTCAGGCAATCCATCTCATGAACACTTGACAATAACTGTGGAACACACAACACTATTTATACACTTATATACTTATTTATCTAACACACATACTTAGTTTACATTTCGAATTTGCACATAATATAGCTTTACATGCAAAACTGTCGATTGTAATATACCTGCACATACAATTGTCAATCTGTATATTGTTATTCCCTATTTACTTGTTCTATTTTTATTCTTTTATTATCTGTGTTTTTGTTCTGTCGCTGTCATTCTGTTGCACTGTGGAAGCTTCTGACATGTAAACAAATTCCTCGTATGTGTAAACATACCTGGCAATAAAGTTCATTCTGATTCTGATTTTTATCCATAAAATAACAGTCAAAGGGCTGTAATGTTGTTTTAGACCCCACTGTTCTTCACTGAATGGATTAAAACGGTTGAAAATTTTAATTATTTGTATAATTCGTTTTTTTTTTTATAATGGATTTTAATATGGTAAAACATTTAAAATAGAACTAAAATAAGGGTTTGCCAAGTCTGCAGTTTTACTGCGGAATTGGGCTACTTTTACATTAAAGTTAAAGCGGGTTAAAGTGGACTCCCGATGGAAGGGAAAACTGTGGAAAAAAACATGATTGGGCTAGTTTTGAATAGCAATTGGGTTTGTTCAGCAGACCTGGCAACCCTGACTAAAATACTACACTATTTAGCTGAAAGCATAATCACATAAAGCTAAATAATACTTACTAAATGAGCAAACAGAAGCAACCCATCCAAACACTCTCACAATTCACACAGTGGTTGCAAACACATACAGTGATTTGTTACCATGAAATCATCACATTTTTTTAAGTGATATAAGTATGATATATTTATGCAGCAAATATCGCATGAGCATGCATTTCCTGACTAACAACAGCCCACCGACTTATGTTGTAAATGCATGTTTCATATAGTATTCATATATTTTCTATATTTTTTATGTTATGCCTTATATTCTATGCATTATCGAATGAATTCTAAATGTTATAGAATGTTAACAAATTGAACTTTTTGACTTTCTGAGTTTGACTTTCCTAATTAACCTTGGACTGCATTACTTGCTCTGGTTTTTTTTCCATCTGTTTAACTTTACCATTCACAAGACAGATTTCTGAAATCTTAATGTTTATTTTTTATTTTTAGTGTTTATGTATACTGGACAAAAAAGAAAAATGAAACTATTACGTTTTTCTTTATAAAGACAACAGAGCTTTTGTGAAAAAACAAATAAACAAACAAACTGGTGTGAAACAGGTGAGGCTGAGGGTACCTTTGGTAACAAAAGATCTATAAAGAAATTAATCCAAAACAAATATTTGTGAGAACTACAGTTTATTTAACCTATTTATGATGCAACTTGCAATATGCACCATTTCTAAGGTTAAATTGAAGTATTTCAACTTGTTGATTCAGTGCCGCTTTCATCTCACCAGAAAGCCCAGGAGAAATGACTTAAATGAACTAGTATTTCATGTCTTTTCACATGAGACCTCACATTGATTTAACTGCTTGTCAGTTCAGCATTGTCTCCTTGCATTCCCCTTGTAAAGCCTCCACACAAAAGCCTCACATAACTTTACCTCTCCCGCTTCTTTGAGAGAGGTCTGAAAATCATTGGATTATGGAGCAGGAGCTTCCAAAGAGATCTGAGACCAGGTCACACAGTCACGCGCAAATAACCACAAAGATCATGCACATCTGTTGTCAACCCAGATATCATGAAGGTATAAATTAAATGCATTAATTATTAAGAAACTATGGGAACATTCTCAGAACTTCGGCTAGCATTCTGGAAAGGTTCTCTTAAAGTTATAAACAAACATAGCTTCTAGTTACAGTACGTTAATAGAATGTTTGTTCAGAGTTATCAAGTCTGTAATAAAAATCTCAAAACAGTAGCACAGAAACATTATTTATACATCTTTCACAGAATGTTTCTCTGAAGCATTTTAGTTAGATGTTCATCTAACTTTTTTTAATGTTACTATTTACTGGTTTCAGAGAACATTCAAAAGTAACGTTCCATTAATGTTGTGTTCTCTTACATTCGCATAACAAAGTTGTTTTTTATATTTAAAACAAACTGGACGTTTTGAACGTTCAGAGACCATTTATAAATAACGTTTTCATAACTTCATGAGAATGTTATCTGGTATTTTTGAAAGCTGGGGAATCTGTTCTTTCTGGCAGAAACATGTTAAAAAAACCACACACCTGATCTTGTTAGGGACTGTTTGTTAAGTTTTGGGTCTTTCAGCACTTTTATTATGAAGAAGCCTGCCGATGATACACATATGCGTTCATTGCCAAACAAATGCTCTGTTAGAGGAAAAACAGCTGTCTTTTTAATTGCTGGCCACAGAAGAAGGTCTGAATCTATAGAAAGTCATATGAGGTCATTGAGATGTGGAACTGCTCTGATCTGGCCCTCATTCCTGTCCAACGGGGCCCTGGAAATGTTCCCTTCAATAAATCCGCTGATGATGGGAAATGACTGCAGCCTGCTCCGTGTCTGGTTGATTTGTGCTGCAAATGCATTCTGCCTCTGAGATATTTGTCCAAATCCACAACAATAGGAGAGGCTCAAGAGACAGAATGTATTTGAGTGCGGTGTGTTCAGAAGAAGTACTGTGCAATAGTTTGAGTTACTGACCGCTTTGGGAATATTTCTAAGCCATCATGCACATACCCGTTTAAATAAAAAATACTACTGCTATGCAATACTTAATATGTCCTATCCGTTCTGTTTCTTCCTCTTTTGAGAATATAACAAGACATTTTATCAAGTCATTCAAAATGGAAGCCTATTTAGATTGCAAATATTTTTTATGGAACCGGAGAGACCAGGGAGAGTTCTACACTGTAAAAAAAATTCTGTAGTTTTTACAAAATAATTTTGGCAGCTGTGGTTGCCAGAATAATTTTGTAAAAAATACAGAAAAACGGTAAACACATTTACGGCCAAAAACTGTAAATTTTACAGTATAAAACTGTAATTTACAAACAAGAACATTTGAATGTAAACCAGTAAATTCAACAATGCACACTGCTATTAAAATCTGTTTTGTACCTTTAACATAAACTGACAACCACCATAATAATGCAGGTGGTAAAAGAGAAAGCCACATGAAGAATCAAAGCTCATCACAAGTAGCTTCGCCACAAGCAGAAGTATATACTAATATATAGAAGGTGCACAGAGTCATTCATGCAAACACAAAACACCATCATGGTAACACACATGATACTTAAATAATGCATTAAACTTCCATTAAACAACAGAAGATGTAACATAAAGCCCAAATATACATAACTAATAACAAAAACTATTAAAAAAACATGATTTAAACAAAATACTTTAAAATGTGGAGGGTCATGCAGGGAATTCTGGGAATATCAGTTTACAGCTTTTGACTGTAAATTATACATTGATTTGTTATTTTTACTTCTAAAAACTGTAAAATTAACAGCATTTTACTGTAAAATTACATGAAATGTCTGGTTAGATATTTTACAGTTTTTCCCTGTATATAGTACGGGAACTTACTGTTAAACTATTAACAGTTTTTTTCCGTAGCGTTTTTACAAAATTTTACAGTTAAAATTACACTTATTTTTTACAGTGTAGCACTTATTGTTTCAATGTCTGCTCATCAGGGTTTATTTTCCTTATAATATGACATGTCATATTATAATATTCCCATATTTGTCTGTTACAAATTAAAGCAGTTTAAAAATATACATTTTGCACTAAAACATGCTATTTGTAAATTATAGTGTCAAGCACAAAGAGTGCTGTTTTTAATACCCTATTACACCAGTGAAAAACCATTTTAATATTGTAAATGTCGTGCCTGAATTTATTGGGGTAATAAATTACATTTACCACTTTGTACTACTTTCATTTTCCAAGAGCCGTTTGTTTTCCTAGTAAGTGGACCTACTAGAAAATGAGGGAAATTATCTAAAAATCACAAACAATTTTTGAGTCAAAAAATATGAACAAAATAACTTATAAAAATCATAAGACTTGCCAGTGCCCATATGAAAGAGGATCTTTAGCATGGAGGCTGATATTGTCAAATTAAATTATATAAATAAAGAATCTATATTTTATGTAAAACAACAACACGGAAGAGAAGAAATTGTTGATTAAAGTCGTTATTTTTGTTTTCTTTGTGCACAAAACATATTCTCATAGCTTCATAAAACTTCGGTTGAACCACTGATGTCTCAAGGACTATTTTAACGGTGTCCTTACTACCTTTCTGGGCTTTGAACATTTCAGTTGTGTTGCTGTCTATCAGAGATGGAAACTCGAGTCTGCGACTTGGACTCGAGTTGTACTTAAGTTGCATAAATAAAGACTTGGGACTTGACTTAGACTCGTGAACAGCTGACTCGAGACTTGACTTGGACTCGTGACTCATGAGACTCGTAAAAAACGCAAGTCATTTGGTATGGGAGTTTATATGAATGTATTTCTGAGGGGAACTGGCTGTCTTTAGAAAAGTTTAGATGGTATTTTCTTTTTATCTTGCCACTGTCTAATGCATATTAAAGTAGTGTTCATAACCGCAGCGCTGCTTTGTTTACAGCGGCAACCAAGGAAATGATGTTTAATTGCTGTTCAAGCGCCACCTGCTGGCGGAGAGTGAATCTGCATTCTAATTCAGCCTGTCTGATGTTTTGTTTCGTGCAGTTGTTTATGTAGAATATTTTCACAAAACTAAAGTCAGAACATTTTGTTTTTGCTTTAAATTTCGAAATTATACAATCCAATGTAGATTAAAAACTGCTCATGCTCTTTGTTAGGATTGTGTTGTGTGTAAAATACTGTGGTTGCCTCTAATTTTAAATTGAAAGCAGCCTCTTTGTTAGGATTGTGTTGTGTTTAAAATACTGTGGTTGCTCATAAAAAGAGCACAAACAAAGCCTTAGTTTGTTTATATGAGATGAATTTCATTTGTGTTATTCATTTGATTGATTGGGGTTTGTTTTAAAATTTCAATTTAGTTTTGTTGTTTGACATATTTCAATTTTACAAAGAAATGTGCAGCATTTTGTCTGAATATTAATAAATGGACACCTTTTCATTTCTAATTTGTCTTAAATTTGAAGTAAAAAAGTATTTTTTGAGAAAATCATATCGTGAAATCAGTATTTCAAAACCAATTTAGCCTCAATAACTAGCTGAAAGAACTGTTACTAATAAATAGAACAAAGACTTGAGATGTGACTTGGACTCCACCTCAAAGACTTAAGATTTGACTTGGACTCCACTTTAAAGACTTGAGACTTGACTTAGACTCGACCTTAAAGACTTGAGGCTTGACTTGGACTTGGACCTCAGAGACTTATGAACATGTCTGCTGTCTAAGCAGGGTCAGAAAACGGTTGGATTTCATCAAAAATATCTGAACTATCCCTTTAATGTTATTTTATAATTTGATAAAATCAAAGAACTTTTTAGTGACTATCTCTTGTTTCGACCAACATGGAAATGTATTTGCTGTGACTTGTTTTGTCCAACTCAGGAATCAGTGGAATACAAATCAGAAAATCATTTGCAAATAGCTGAAGGCAAAGGCATTTCACAATTTACACACAAGGAAACACAATGTGCATTTGTGTGAATGTCAAGCAGGCATCTTATTAGTCCAACAAACTAAAACAACTGGCAAGAAGTGCAGTCACACCCAGGGCAGGTTAATGTAAATATGGAAGCAAATATTGACACAGATCACCCGGTCCGAACAGTGTCACTATAGCACAAACTGTGACAAAGAGCTTCTTCTATATCTGTTCTCTGTGTCACAGTGGAGATGAATGTATAAGAACACCTCGCTTTACTGGCTCCTCCCCTCATCTAACAACACATGAGACCTGAGAAAAGGAGAGAAGGGAGGGAGCGAGGGAAGAGAGAGGGTGAGTGAATGTAAGAGATATGCTTTTTATACTGAGCCCGGCTCAAATTCAACGCCATCAGTGCAGCGGTGCTCACATAATGTGGGAAATTAAAGCTCAGACACGCAGAGTCTCAGGAACGGCGAGACATTTCTTGGAATAAATTGCATGCCTCTATCCAGTGGATGCGTGAAGAAAAGAAGCTCTGAATTCTGTGAACATGAACTTAGGTGAAAGCTTCAAAAGTACAGCTTTACAAGTTCACATGGGGTGGTGAAATACCTCAACGCTCTTCATCAGCACAGCAGCTCTTCTGTCAACTAACCATCACAGAGCACAACTGCAGCTTTGAAGAACTGAATGCGGCTCCTCACAAAACACATGGATTATCGTTGCTGATTCAAGAAAACAGAGTAAGTTTTTCTTTTTTTTTTTTTTTAAATAAAATGCATCTTCACTGCAAAAATTCATTTTCTTTTTAAATTTGTTTTGCAAATTAAAATAAACATTTATGCAAACTTGACAAGCAAAATTTTGACTTGTTTTCAGATCATATATCTGTAATTTATATTGAAAACCTTTACCCCGCTGGCATTTTTTCCCCCCAATTAAGCATACATATAACAAAATCAAGGTTTACATTTGTTCAATAAATGAATAATTAATAAAAACTTTAAAAGAAATCTTGTTGTAAGGGTGTATGTTTGAGATATGAAAAATGTATCTAATATTAAAGTGCAATTTTAAAAGTGCCAAGAGACCATTTTCAAAGTTATTTAATGTTAGAATAAGAAAGAAATACAGCATTAGTAATTCAAATCCATTAGAATGGGATACATGCCACACTGACAGGTCTGTAGTTTTCCTGTGCTGGGCTGTTATTTGATTTTTTTTTCTCTCCAGAACTCAAAGGGAACAAGAAAAGTCACATTGAACTCTATTGAATTGTTAATAACTTGTGTTATAATAAATAAATAAAAAAATTCTATTTGATTCATAAGTTTTAGTGTAATAGAATAAAAGACAAGCTACTATTATAGTGATAAGCATGTACTGACGGAGCTGAGTTGAGCATGAAAGCTGAACTGAATAATTGTCATCCGTTTTGTCGAAAATACGGGTTGTTGCCATGAAATACCTGTGGGAATTTGATGTATTGTTACGCCTGTTACGCCTTCTTTCTTTGCGTGAACATTTGGGCGGCGTCTTCCCAAATCTTCCCACATCGTGACGTAGACATGTGGGGGCGTGTTAGAACGAGCCGTTTTAGGTAGGCGTGGTTAACTCTTAACTTTTATAAAGAATATCTCTTTGGATTTGAGACTTTAGTCTTTGCAACTTTACAGATCTTCTTTATGCACCAAGAGCTTGTAACACTCCAAAGAGAAAGGAAAAATTTAAATCGCATCATATGACCCCTTTAACTCGTATTATTTGAGATGCTACATGAAATGTATGTTTGTTTATACCTTGTGCCCACAATGATAGTAAAACCTGAAATGTATTAAAACCTGAAAAGACCATTTATAAATCATACTAAATGTTTTTTTTTTTAATGTAGTTAGGAATAGGGTATAGAATCAAAATTTTGTACAGTATAAAAGTCAAATGAATATAGAGAGTCCTCATAAAACACAACATGTTTAAGTAATTCAAAACGGTTTTTAAAAGTGGTGAAAAGACTTTCCCTTACACAACCAAATAAACCTAAGATGTGGAAACAAAGCAAATACTTTATTTACATTTCGTGCAAGACTGATGAATTTTGCTCATGCAGGCTTGTTATGTAGTCACTGTATGAGAATAATGCCTCTTAACTGTTTAATTTCTCAGAATATGGAGAATGTTAAATTTAATAAACTGCATGGCTATTTCTAGTTTTGACTTCTGCAAAAAGTAAGAGTCTCTTACTTTTTTTTACTGTAAGAGGCCATGAGGATCACCTTTTTGGTTCATGTAGCTTTTGTGTCAGTGAAGGTGAGATTTAGTATTAAAGAATGAAAGAAGATGAAGCAGTGCAATAAAGAAGTCAAAGGTCATGTACTATTTTTATTTTATCATGGCATATTAATCTAGTTCTTATGGTTTCTGTCAACTTTCTGAAAACTTTCACCCTGCAGGAGGTTTTTAAGATGGTTTCAGGTCTTTGAATTTGGAAGTTAATATTCTTATCAGGAGTGAGAAGCTGTTGAAATCCAAAAGGGAGGTTTTGGACACATGCTGACGCAATATTTTAGTGTGCAATTGATTAAATGAATAAGGTGCTGAATACTGTTATACTATGAAACAGGGCAGGCATCCATGACCTGGAAAATTAATTTGTAATTGCATAAGCCATTGGAGGACAAAACTAATGAAAAAAATCTTGGAAAGAAATGTAATTTTTAATGACGCACTCAACTATTATGCAACCTGACCAGTTTTCTAGACGCTCACCATCTCAAGCAATTATTACGATCTACATTCTGGGCATTCAACCGGAAGTCCAATTCAATTACTCTTTCAATTACTTTTCATTTAAATATGTTTATTGTCAAATGTCTTTATTATCTTTGTTAGTATAGAAGGGAAAAACAATAGCTACAACCAAGAGGGAAACAAAAGGTTAGCTGATTTCATTAATCATGTGAAGCTTAGACACACTTACATGTGTGTAAATGAAAAAAAAAAAGAAGCGTCTTAAAATACATTAATATATAATGGGAAATATTTTAATTCCAGACTCTTTGAAGTGCAAAAGTATACTGATTCCCTCCCAAATTGTTTTTATTTTCCTCATTTTTGAAATAAATATGGTAAACTTTTATGTCCCATTTAAAGGATGCAAATCCCATTGTTATAAATTATTGTCTACTATTACAATGATCCTAACACTGATCAAAGTACAAAATTATATATATATATATATAGCATAAACCAGACTTTAATACATTTAATAAAACACAACTTGCTGCACAAATATTTCATGGCCAATCATACTGAAGCAACCTGAGGTGATTTGTCCTTTGTTGTCTATCCATGTTTAAAACACTTTCAAATATTATGCATAAAACGCAGCTTGCAAAAGCGAAGTGCTTTTTCTGTATCATCAGCTATATTTAGTCTAGGCCAACATTTCTGCTGCACCATATTAGTGGATTCCTCAAAGGGAAAGGGATTCAGGGAAAGGTAGAAAATGACAAAGCAAGGGTAAACTGAACAGCTCATGCATCAGCTGCTTCAGAAAATGACCTCAAACACTGCTGTGACAGGGACACTCGCTTTTATTTATGACTGGACCTGGAAAGCCACAGCGAAAGGCATTTAAAAACGAATTCTGTAAAAAGCAAGAGTTTCACAATTGTACTATTTATATTTGCTGAAAAAGAATGAAATATAGAGATCTTGGGTATTAATTAAGAGATAATAAGTTAAATATAAAAATTCATTTCAGTTCACTGATCATATCTGAATCTATCTATCTATCTATCTATCTATCTATCTATTCTGTAATTGATTTTCTGTCAGAAAGTTTTAAACCTGTGTGTGGGAAGGTGGAAGACAGGTTAAGAAGTATTGTATATATTAAAGGGGTCATATGATGCGATTTCAAGTTTTCCTTTCTCTTTGGAGTATTACAAGCTCTTGGTGCATAAAGAAGATCTGTAAAGTTGCAAAGACTAAAGTCTCAAATCCAAAGAGATATTCTTTATAAAAGTTAAGAGTCAGCCACGCCTACCTAATACGCCTCTTTCTAACACGCCCCCACATATCTGCGTCACTATGTGGAAATATTAGCATAATGTCGCCCAAATGTGCACGCAAAGAAAGAAGGCGTAGTTTCAGGAACAGCAGTAGTGTTGATGCAGCCATGTCAGGGAGACGGTGTATGTTTCAGTGCCAAAACAAAAGCACTTTATTTGGCCTTCCGGAAGTAGATGCAATTAGGAATCATTGGTTAAAAGCCCAGATAATTACACAGAGAGACATACTGCTCACACTCAGTGTAAAGAAACCTCATTGATTTAAGATGAGGTGATTGCGGGAAACAATGGTCTTTCAGAAAGTGAGAGATTGAATTAGAAACATAAAGGAAGGGAAACAAATGGAAATGTCAAAGACATGAAAAAGAGATGGACAGGCAGAAAGTGTATAATACTGTACAGAAACTGCATAATATAATAGGCTCTGTTTTGAGATAGGACTATGATATATGATTCATTTCACCAGTATAATGAAATGAATGAACAAGAATTAGATAGCAAGTATCAAGGTTTAGCCAGTCCATAATGAAATGAATCACCATTGTGTCTTTGTTCCACACTATAAAAACCTGCCAGAAATGTGTATATGTGCATGTGTGTGTATATATGTGTGTGAGTGTGTCTACTACTAAGTTTGTACGTGAACAGGGGGCTCTTTCACTTACAAAAAATTTAATATTCATATACAATTTCATATTAAAATCTAATTAATTGTATAATCTAATAAAAACCTGTTTAATCTAATCTAATTTAATAAATAAATTAAAATTTTTTGTTCATATTTGGTCAGATAACTTACAAGATACAGGTTTCACTGTAATATTTTACATTATTTTCTCATTACAATTACAAGCATTTTTAGAACGGGGAGCTGCTGCTGTAAAAGAAGCACTGGATAAATCCCTTTGGATAAATTTGTCCGAAAAATTTATAATTAGTTACCATTTTTAATATGTTGGGTCAAGTATGATTGGATAAGGAAGATGACATCAGTTTCACAAAACAGCATAATGCCTGTAATAAGTCAATTTCAATTTAACACAGCATTTCTTTCATATATGGACAGTCTTTGCATTGGTATGTAAGACCTTTTCTAGTTATTTCTCTTTTGTGTGTTCTCGTCCCATGCCCTGTACCCCACCTCCTCTCTTTATTTAACTCAACGTTATTTTTATTTAACCCAACATCCCATGCTACCATTCTTTCTCAAACTGTCAGTCTCATTTTTGCAACTTATATTTTTATTTGTACTATTTATTTGCATAGTTAAGAAAATAAGCCACATTTTACTGGGATCAAGGAGCAGTTGATAACAGACAGAGAGAGGAAGCGGTAGAGAATGGGGTAAAGGAATGGGCAACGGAAAAACAGAGGGAGGATGAAGGAGGAGGACTGAGTCAATTGTGGATGAGAGAGATAAAGGGAAGCAAATGTGATGGACTAAGCTGGGTAGGATAGTAGGAGTCATATCAAGTCAGGGAAAATGTAGAAAAGAAAACAAAAAGAGAGGACTTGACAGATGCATTTTGGGGGAAAAAAACTGCAGCCATGGGGAATTAAAGAGTGGAAGAGGAAGCAGATTTGTTTGCTTGCTTTTTGTGTGTCTGTGAAATTGCTAAACTGAGTGGCAAAAGTTCAAATCATAAAACAAGATTAATGATGAGAGTTTCAATGCAATGTGCGATGGCCATGTTACACTAAAGGTCAAAAGGTTGTTATAATTGCGATTTGTAATGTTTTTGAAAGTCACAATGGTTGCATTTATTTGATCAAAAATATAGTAAAAATTTTAATATTGCAAAATATAACAATTTAAATAAACTGTTTACTATTTTAATATATTTTAAAAAGTAATTTATTCCTGTGATGGCAAAGCCATTTTTTTGTCTCAAGGGTCCTTCAGAAATTATGCTAATATGCTGATTCTCATCTTTTTGTGACAATCATGCTTTTTTTCTTACAGGCATGGAGACCTTCTCAGAGGAGGCAGGTTGGGAAGGATCCCTCCATGCAACCGCTGCATGGTCTAACTTCTCCTCCTCATTCTCTGAGCATACTGGACTCAACAGTACTTTCAAAGGAGGCTCATACTTCTGGATGGTGTCTCAAAACAACTCAATAAACCCCACTCAGGCGCCCGGTCCGGTCAGGGTGCGGGACATATCTCTGGCTAAAGCTGAGATTGGCATTCTGGGTCTGGTTCTCGCTCTCACAACATTAGGGAACGGTTTTGTACTGTGGGTTCTGCTGAGGCGGCGCAAATACAACGCACCCATGCACCTATTTATGGTAAACCTGTGTGTTGCAGATCTTGTGGTGGCGTTTTTTCAGGTGAGCTGAACTTTGTCTAATGCTTAGTGTAGCATTTTGTCTTTTAAGTGACTTGTCAACAGCAGTACACTAATGTTTTGCAGGTGCTCCCGCAGCTAGTATGGGATATCACAGAGAGATTTCAAGGTCCTGATGTGCTGTGCCGCTCAGTCAAATATCTGCAGATTGTGGGAATGTTTGCATCCTCTTACATGATTGTTGCTATGACAGTGGACCGCCATAATGCCATCTGCTGCCCCCTGCAGGCTTACAAAGGAGGGGCAGTTTCACGCTGGAATACACCCATCATGGTAGCCTGGGGTCTAGCCCTTGTTCTCAGTGTGCCACAGGTACTAGTTGTAAATACAATGTAAGGTTTACTACACTTAGAATGTTAGGAAGTATGAGTCAGTGAATATACATTTTTGAAGAAACAGATCACCCAAAAATGAACATTTGCTGAAAGTGAATGGGTGCCGTCAGAATGAGATTGAAAACAGCTGATAAAAATCAATAAGACTCCAGTCCATTAATTAACGTCTAACAGTGAAAAGCTGCATGTTTGTAATAAATAAATCCATCATTAACACATTTCAACTTTATCCTAGCCAATAATCCATAAAATTGCTTGTTTGCTTTCTCTTCACAAGACGATAACTGATAGAGTGAAGTCGTGTCAATTACTTGTGGATTACTGTTTTTTTTTTTAATCATCTGTTTGGAACCTCATTCTGATGGCACCCATTCACTACAGAGGATCTACTGGAAGTAATGTAATGCAAAATTTCTAAAACCTTTTCCAATGAATAAACAAATGTATCTAAATCTGACTGTGAAAAAGCAATTTGCCATTAATTGTTCCCCATCAAAGTCATTCCAAACCTATATGCTGCTATTTATTCCATGAAACACAAAAGGAAATATTCTGAAATATCTGACATTTTCCCAATGCTGTTTTCCCTACAGGTGTTTATTTTCTCCAGGTCAGAGGTCTCTCCAGGGGTGTTTGAGTGCTGGGGGAATTTTGCTGAGCCTTGGGGGCTAAAAGCGTATGTCACCTGGATGACTATAGCTGTGTTTCTGCTTCCTACCTTTATTATCACCGTTTGTCAGGTACTCCTGGTGTCTGTGCATTCCATTTGTGTCTGTAATCCCAGTTTTCCCTTTCACCTTATAAAAAATACATAAATGTTAACACATTAGTTAAGAATTACCACTAGTGGTTGCAGTTTAAAAGTAAATAATTTGTGATTTACTATAGTTTTTTTTATATTAGATCAACACTCTTTCATCAAGATAATCTTCACAAATAAACAGAACTTTAAATTAATTTATGATTAAATTAAATTAATTAAATTAATGATTAATTTTAAAGCCTAAATACAATCACCAGAAGTAATAGGCTATATATGAACTTCATAACTTCAATGTCATCAACATTAAGCTTCTGACTCTTTCAATCTTACTTAAAAATCTACAATGGAAAGTTCGAGTTGAGTATAAACACAACGAGGCTGTGAAAGTGGACTAGTGAGTAGATACAGTTTGGTGTGATGTTTAAAGACCCCGAACACCTCTGTTGTCCCATTTAGCCAATTGTTAGCAAATGCCTTTTTGAGGACACATAAAAGCTTTTAAAAATAACAAGTGGGATACTGCTGATGTATTTTGTGTCATAGAATAAAACATCGAAACATCCTGAGCTTGTGTTAACCACCAAGCTTATTTCAGGCATTTAACCCACTTTAAAACCCCACTGACTTCAGGACGATGCAAACGGAAGTGCAAAAATGCTAACTCGTTTCCAGGTTTAAGGACTCATTACTGCAGCACTACCGAAATGTCTCAGCTGTTCTGGAAAAAGGACTTTTGTTTTCTTGAGATAAAACATGATATTCTGGGGTGACAATCATTTGAGAGGAGGCGGATCCCCTGCATGACATGTATCATAATGCTTGTTTGGTGAGATTATGCTCTTTGACCTGGCCAAGGGGTTTTGGTCAGTTAAAGCTCTATTTCAGGAGAGGAATTCTCTAATGTGCAGATCTTTCCTTCCACCAGCTGATACAGTTCCCAGGAAGTCAATCTTATTTAAGAAAGAGTACACTGTGCATAAACCAAACCTAAAACTTCTCAGCCTTGAGAATCTTCTCAAGGCTGGTCTGACCATTAAGCACCTGCATAGCAATCTTTCCAAGCTAATGTCTTAATGACATGAAAAAGGTTCTGCATTCATACATCAAACAATTCCCACAAAGCTCCACAAAAACTGCAATGATGAACAAATCTCTCACATTATGAACTTACACGTGTAAAGTTGCTTCTTGCCGCTGACCTGCAGATGGCCTTTGACATCTTGTGAATGTTTGTACAAATTATGGTGTTTCACTTGCACTTAATATTTCATAGGCTACTTGAGTATCACTGGTGATTCACTTCATACAAAGCTTTTAAATTACTTCTGTTAAACGTCCCATATGGTGTTGGTTTATAAACTAGATTTCCATTAAGAGAGGCTTTCTCTTAATAAATGAGTGCTCGAGATTAGAAAGCAGTGATTCTCAACACTGCACATGCTGGATATCTTCCTTATGTAACATACCTGATTCAATTAATCTTCGATAGATAGATGCTCTTTGATAGATGCTCAATGTTCTAAATTTGGAGAAAATACAGAACTGAGACCCGTTTTGCGTGCATAAAGTAGCGCCGTATTGCTTAAAGGGATCATATGATGCTTTTTTAAAGATCATTATTTGGTGTATTTGGTGTAACAGAATATGTTGACATGCTTTAATGTTAAAAAAACACATTATTTTTCAAATACTGTACATTATTGTAGGTCCTCTATGCCCCGCCTCTCTCAAACGCTTCGTTTTCTACAAAGTCCCTCCTTCCGACAAGCGCAGTCTGCTCTGATTGGCCAGCTGACCCAGTGCATTGTGATTGGCCGAACACTTGACCAAGCACTTGTCGGAAATGTAACGCCCCTTACCATAATCGCGAGCAATGAATCAGTTTTTCGAACAAATAATGAAAGCGAATTAATTGTTCGTTTCCATGCTAGCTTGTTCGTCAAAAGTCTTTTGCTTACGAGCCAATACCTGTCGAGCGCGGGTTGTGAAGAAGAATTTAATTGGTTGGACTTGGACCTACTAAACGAACGCGAACGAGTCGGTGTTTAAAATCTGAACAAGACTCGACATTGAATAAGTTATTTAGTTTGCGAACGAATAAGGATCTTCTGACCGACTCAGAAGTTTGTTTGTTAAGGCTGCATGTCCAGAGGTTGACATAAAGATAAATAATAAATGGTTTTAAACAAATACCTTGCATGAATGATTCAGTGAATCTCTCAATACAAACACAAACAACCTGCAGAAACGAATGAGTGAACCAATCTAAGTGAATCTTTTCAGTGAACCAATTTAAAAGATTCGAGTCACTGACGAGATCCCCACTACTAATGTGTCAATAACGTGTTTATAAACAGTGACAGAACAGAATGAAGCTTTTACAGTGTAAAATGGAATGCAATGGGTTAACATAGGCCTATTTAACACATTTAATTCATCTTAATGTATCACTGTGTTCACTCTATAACAGCCCTATTATTTACTTTTTGTAAATTACTATTTGTCTCTAGGTACGAATATTCAGAGAGATCCATGACAACATCTACCTGAAATCAGAACGTGTGGTTTCTGCTGACATGAAGACGAACCTGGTCATTTTTCACTTTCCCATCTTCAAAAAACGGGCCAGCACAGTCCGAGAGAGAGCAAAACGCTCACGAAAGACGAGAGAAGCAAGGGAACTTCATAAAAAGAATACCAACAGTGACTCGTCCCATTCTCACACCTGCAACGCACCAGAGCCGGATTGTTGTGACCAATCTTGTCAGGATGGCTACAGTCCCAATGACCTGGCCTCACAGACTCACATATCATCCCCTGATGTGCTGCCTCGCATTCAGACTCACCCTCACACCATCTGGAGCAACTCTACTGCTGTCCAGACACCAACTCTGAACTCTGTTCCTCACAGGAACTCTTACAACACCACTACTGAGTACTCCAATGCTTCTTCAAACCCCTCTTTCCCACCTTACCCCCTCCATCCACCTCTTACAGGTGTGTCGAAAGCTATGTCTAAAACAGTGAGGATGACTCTGGTCATTGTGCTTGTCTACACCTTGTGCTGGTCACCCTTCTTCATTGTACAGCTGTGGGCTGCCTGGGACCCCAACCCCCCTGACCAAGGTGAGAAACTAAAGCAGTCCTCACAAGAACGATATAGAATAGCCATTTTTGGATATAAAAAGCATGAGGTGCAATTCAATGACGACATTTGGCTGTTCAATATGGGTATTATTAATTCCTTTACAAGAGGACTGACTCATTGTGGAAGTGCTTTGGAATGGTTGCAAATTATCCGGAAAAAGTGTAGTCCATCAATGCAATGAGTCAGGTTGGTGTTTACTACAAGAAACTTCCTGCAAATGCCCTCCATCTCTCTCCTTGCTTGATCTCCCCCCCCCCTCTTAGACACATGCATATTTAAAGGCCATTTCTTCACACCAATAAATAACCTATTTCCATCCCCTGCTGCTCTTCCATCACTAACCAGATGTTGATATCTCTCATCACAGGCCACTGAGAGCTGCTAACACACACATCTGTGCTCCTACTCCAGCTGCTTTTGATTTGTTTCAGCTGTTTTCTTGCAGCCAAATGGGCAACAAATTGCCATTGATTGAACAGTTGAATGTCATATAAACTGTTTAGTGTAAGAGATTTTCTTACTGCATTTCCAACAATGGAAACTTAAATTATAATGTATTTCTTGTCATTATAAATCCCTGCTTGGATGCATTCCTTTATTTCCTATTCCAGTTTAAAGTGTAAGGGGTTGGTAAGATTTTTTAAATAGGTTATAAACGGGGTTGAAAGAAGTCTCTTATGCGGTACAGTAAAATGCAGTAAAAACATTGATATTGTAAAATATTATTACAAATTGAAATAACTATTTTCTATTTTAATATATTTTAAAATGTAAATTATTCTTGTGACAGCAAAGCTGTTATTTATTTATTTATTTATTTATTTTTTGAGGCAGTGTATCACTACTGTAAATCATGCTAAAAGTGACATTATAGATGTCCTTAAGATTATTATACAGCATTTCCTATTATACAGCATTTCGTATTGCTGGTTTAGTCAATAATTCAGAGAATAGTTCAAGTATAAATGTTTAGTCATTGAGAGTGGCCCCAGGTAATAAAATATGTTTTGCTAACGTTTCCATTGATGTTGGAAAATGTTATTTCTGAATGTTCTCTATTTATTTTTTGAGGCAGTGTATCACTACTGTAAATCATGCTAAAAGTGACATTATAGATGTCTTTAAGATTATTATACAGCATTTCCTATTATACAGCATTTCGTATTGCTGGTTTAGTCAATAATTCAGAGAATAGTTCAAGTATAAATGTTTAGTCATTGAGAGTGGCCCCAGGTAATAAAATATGTTTTGCTAACGTTTCCATTGATGTTGGAAAATGTTATTTCTGAATGTTCTCAGAATGTTAAAACCGTCCAGTTCATAAATGTTTCAAAAATGTTTTTGATGTGAAACTTAGAAAAACATTAAGAGAATGTTCAATTTTGCAAACATTATGGGAATGTTACTTTTGAATTTTCTCCAAACCATTTGAAACTAATTAGTAGTAACATTTAAAAAAAAATTATGAACATCCAACTATAATTTTCAGAAAAACGCCCCATAAATGATGTATAAACAATAGTAAGTAAATTTTATTTATTTATCACATTTCAACATAGCAAAGCTATCCAAAGTGCTTAACAATGTAAAATCAATGTTGGGGAGTATAGTTACATGCAACAGAATTACGTCATTTAAATACAAAATTAATGTAACTGTAATCTGTTACAGTAACATTATTAAAGACCCGATAACTTTGAACGAACACTCTATTAACATTACGGGAACATAACTTTAAAAGAACCCTGCCAGAACCTAAGCCAAAATTCTAAAAACATTCCCTGCTAGCTTGGCGAGCATTTGCCAAAGTATACAGTTTTAGTTGAGTTTTGAAACTTCTCTTAGATCAGCACATTTCAAGGAGTCACTGTCTCTAATGTAGTTTATATTAGTAGTAACCCTTAAATAAGGACAATAACTGGACCTCTACAATAACTGACTTGAAATTGATTTGATTTCTCTTCCTCCCTCATTCTCAGGAGTGGCTTTCACTATCCTGATGCTGTTAGCCAGTCTGAACTCCTGTACGAACCCATGGATCTACACAGCCTTTTCCAGCAGCGTGTCCCGTGAACTTCTCGCTCTGCTGCGCTGTCGGCCAAAGCTGCCCCGCAGGAGCTCAATGCACGACCACTCCAGTGACATAAACACCTCCACTACCAAGGACAACCAGTACTGACCCCTACAGAATAAATGAAAACTGAGTGTCAGCAGAGACAGGGATTTATGCGGCTGTATCTGTCCTATGCATGTGGAAGACATGTTGTTGTGAGATATTGCCACATCTTCTATTCAGAGTATCCGATGATGCCACTTTAACCAAGTGAACTGTGAAGAGTGGCTTATTATTAACCAATTTATGATATCAATTTGAGGATTTTATGCAAAAATAGACCTCTTGAGTATGAGACTGATCTTTGCTGTCTCATCAAACAGGATAAAGAACAGCTTACTGACAGTCATAATAAACGTAATTAAATTCTAAAATTGAAATAATTTATTAAACACATATTTCATTGAAGTATTGTCCACTATTGTGTGTGAGATGGAGATAAATGTCTTAACTGCAGAGGAAGAAGAGATCAAGGCCTTAAGCCCACAGCCAGCTATTTCATCCCATTTATCAGTCTTTCTGCCGTAAGTCTTCTTCAGATTCAGAGCTTTCATGGCAAGGACTGAGGAAGAACATGAATTATGTGATTCATGCATGGAAAATACATCCAGCGGACAATTCAGATCCATGCCAAACAGAAAAATCCAGGACTAAAAGTGATATACATTCCTTATTGGACAAATATCTAACAAATGCCTTTTGTACACATTCAGTACAAAAGGTAGAGGTATAAAACTGAACATATTTTGACAAATTTGTTTTGAATAAGGCTGAGGAAATAATAATGGTTTTATTTAGTGAAACACCAGCAGTGTGCAAAGCAGCAACACTTTCAGTTCCTCAATAACAGTCAAATTATATATAAAGCACTTAAAAGCTTATTTAAAGTTGTGTGAGAATAAAAAGAAGTAATAATGAATATGAGAAGATGATAAAAGAAGATAAATTCAAATGACATCAGGTTATACAGTGCCTTCAATTTAACTGATGTACAGTATAAGTATACAGATCCTGTCATCTGATACTCTGTAAAAATCATTTTCTTAATCAGTATTTTTGCTTAAAATAAGAACAAATGATTCCGGTCGGTTGGAAACCACTAAAAAGGCATATCCTGCAAATCAATTAAATGTATCTTCTTTTAAGAATGGCTAAATATTGTTGCCAAAAGCAAGAGGAAAGGACTGATTAAGAATTTTTTTTGTAGCAGTAGCTGATTTGACACACTGTACATATATAAAGGCTTAGATTAAATGAAAACACAAGATATACTGTAAATAAGTTTTAAAAAATTATATTGATACAGATGTTTATCTAAATATATTTATTTTGCATTTTAAAGAGAAACTGTCTTTGCCAAATCCTTGTGATATAGTCCAGAAACAACAAATAAAGAATCACATAAACAAATTCAAGGTTGAATGTGGGGTCTCTTTAAGAGTAATTGAGCATAGATACACTAAATACACTCTGAAATCTTTAGACCTGTATCATTTGACTCTAAATGTGAGCTGATCTTCATTTCAAAGTAATTGATAGTCAAAGAAGATATGATTCATGAAATCAGAAAACAGATTATACGACTGACCCAAATTAACCTATTTGTCAAACAGCACTTTTTAACATCGCCTTTAGTGCACACAATTACTTCACATTTATACATTTTTGTTGAGGTGCAACTCACTGTTGTTAGTCTTTGCAGGAGTTGAAAGGTGTAAAAGAAGAAGCCATATAGCAAATACATCAGGAGGTCACAAATAAGCCCAGGCCTACCACCATGACTATTGGTCCAGGTAACTATTTGAAGAATGCACTGCAGACATGCATGAAAGTTAGTTAGATGAAAGTTAGACTTGTGGCATAAATTAGGATTGAAAGTTTGATGAAGACAAAACACATCACTGCAGGAAAGTATCTCATTCCAGCCATAACATATGGTGATGAGGATATCCTCTGGCATCTGGACTGTATGAACAAATGAGCTAAAGTTCTTCACAAACTGATCTGTATGAAAGACTGCTCAGCGGACATCAGTATTAATGGAAATGTTTACCCAAAAATAAAAACGTACTCACCCTTGGACCATGCAAGATGTAGATTATTTGTTCTTTATCAGAACAGATTTGGAGAATTAGCAAGAATTAGAATTAGCAAGTGAAGCATTTAGCATTCATCACTTGCTCACCAGCAGTGGTTACATGTAACTAGTTACTCCCCAACACTGCTCACCAGTGGGTCCTTTGCAGCGAATGGGTGCCATCAGAATGAGAGTCCAAACAGCTCATAAAAACATCACAAATAATCCACATGATTCCAGTCCATTAATGTCTTGTGAAATGAAAAGCTGTGTGTAACAAACAAATCCATCATTAGGAACTTGAAGGATGAGCCCATAATCCATAATAAAGCTTCCTTTGCATCAAAATCCACAAACATATTGAATTGTTTTCACTTGTAATTAAACAGTGCTTTGCTTGATCTGTGCTCAAGATCTTGATCTTGATTTCTCTCCTGATTCAGACAAGACGACTTTTTCCAGTGGAGAAAACAAGATTATGAATGGAGGACTTGAATTTTAAGTTAAAAACATCATGATGTATTTGTTTATTACAAACGTGCAGCTTTTTCGTTTCACAAGACTTTAAATAATGGACCGGAATCATGTTGATCACTTATGGATTATTGTGATGTTTTTATCATATCTTTTGACTCTCATTCTGATGGCACCCATTCACTGCAGAGGATCCACTGGTGAGCAAGTGATTTAATGACTAAATTTCTTCAAATCTGTTCAATCTTACAGATGCAGAGTACATTTTCAGCAAATTCTTAGGTGAATTAATCTTTTTAAAATACTGTAATCCTGTTGCTAGGGCCAATTGTTTTGTATGCTGATACTTATTTATTTGGCTAGTTACATGCTGTAATTATAGTAATACAGCCCCTCACATTTCAATAATTGGATTTTTTTTTTTTGCCAGCTATGCATTGCCAGTTTTTGCATAATGACAAAAAAGTGCTGTGAAAATTGTTCACAAAAACAATTTATAACACAAACAGACAATTCGTACTAAAACAAAATGTTTACTTCATGGAGGGATAGTAATTGGAATCTTCTGTGCTCACTTGCAAAACCAAATCTATGCCCTTAAAAGGGTATCCATCCCTCTGACATCACCATACGCACATCTCTTTGGATTCCAGATTATACATAGAATCCTTTTAAGTCCGTTTCCTCTGAGAACAGGAAATACAATAAAGTAAACTTCATGTATTAAACTAATGTGAACTGCCGGGTAAACTTTATCAAACACCGTTTACGTGGCAAAAAATTAAATAAAAAAAATAAAGTACATCCGTTTTGAAGTGCAAACCTGAAAGCCAGGGTCATGTGGGATAAATCTGGATCTCTGAAACATTCCTATGAATGAAACCATAATTTCTTCTCATCCCGTAGGGTTTGTAAGACAGCTACGCAGGGCTTATTAATGGCTGTGGTTCAGGAGGACCACAGAAATCCTGCCAGTGTTGGATAGCGTTCTGTGTCCGAGGTCATTCACTAATTCAATGCCGTTTCTGGCAGTTTAAGAGATATAAATAAGGAGTATGTCTGTTGAGAGGTTGACACGCAGTGGCTGACCCTTCAGTGAAGAAGTAATTAGGGTCAAATATAAAATGAAACTTCCAAAAAAATTAATCCGATTTCTTATTATAGTAAAATATATCACTCAATAAACGACATGAAGTGACAACAAAGAATTTAAGGTTTCAAAATAGTCCATGAAAGACTGGAATTGCACTTTGTAATTTTCGTGTCGGAGTGATGGATTCTGAAGTTTTCAATCCACATGGTAAGTGTTGTCCGCAACGTTTTTTTTCCATTTCGGAGCAAAAGCATCTGTGGAATCTCATATATAAATAATTATATTTCTGACAGCAGAGTCCTTCAAAACGGAGTTTGGATTTTAGTAATTAAAGTTTACAGTTTTCATTATGAAGTATATTATTCTAGTTCTAGTTCTGTATCCCAAAACACAGCTGAGAAAACCACAGTATGATGAACAGGAAATAACAGTGTGAACTTCATGTAATATAAAACCTGAATGAAAACTATTGTCACATTCACCGATGCATGGATGTATACAACATTATTACAAACAGCTGGTCTACATTAGCACTTGTATATAATTGTCGAGAGAGGGCTGGAAGGATAATAAACAAAGTAAGGATGTTTAATCTGCTGCTGCTAAAATCATTTGCACACCAGGTCAGATCATGCATGAAGATACAATATAGAAACAGCCTACGTAATAAAAAGCTGCTCAAAATAAGATTAGTTTGTACCCCATTGCATCTCCAAAATATTTATCTAGGAGCCTTTTATAAGAATGTTTTCCAGAATTTCTGCAAGGACCGCTTGTTTATTTTACAGTACTGCATAAGCTTTGAGCATTACTCTCTAATAAGGATGAAATTACTTACACCTTGAGGTTCAGTTCACCTTAGGCCGCTCTGGCAGCTGGCCATGTTACTTGCACGCTGCTGGATACTGTGCAGACAAGAAACACATTTTTGAATGCCAGACATTGCATTCTGTTTAATAGCCTGTCTTGTTTGCACTTACAGTTAATTGCAAATAACTGCAAGTGTTGTAGAATTATAGAAAAGTTATGAATGGCCTATAAAGTTTATAAAAATGTAAAATGAAGACTACAGAGTTTGGAAAGTAGCCTATACTGTGGAATGAACCGGTCCAGTCCAGTGTTTTGTAACTTGTACCTTTTTTGTAGGCAATTATACTGTCGTTCTTATGGAAAGAAAAATGGTTTGTGTAATTATACTTTAGAAAAATGATCATTTTACGATATTAATGTTACTAAATCTTGAAGAAAATGCAACTTTGATGACTACGACTTTACTCATATTTGAAGAGTCTTACTGCCCTCAGGTGTTCATTAGTCAGAACTACAATTGGCTTTTAGCTTTTACATGAAAAGTAACAAATTAACTTTTTAAAAATCATCTGTCATTTACTAACTTGCACTTTACTAAAATGTCAAGTATGAACAACATACGTACAATGGCACTATACAATATTGCAATGATTTGGCCTACATTTAGTGATTCAATAATTTGTTGCCTCAAGAAAAAACGCCTTTCTACATTTTCATGGTCATTACAGGGACAAGATCATTTCTGGCTGTTTATGGAAACATCTGAACAGGAGGACCCTTTGTCAGGACAGTCAAGAGCTCAGATCATTGACATCAGTGAAAATCAATATAAATATCAAAAGGAAATGAACAAAAATAGAAAATCTATAGATTGCTATTAGATAAAATATACAGGAAATGGTTGGACGACAGTATCTAGCCTATGGCCCAATGGTCTACTATATGTGACCTACCATGTTGTAGAGGCTGTAGACGATGTTTGATGTTTTGAACGCCTGGCGATTCTGTTCTTTTGACTGTCAGTTTTACGTTTTTCAGTTTTCCTAATCCACGTGGCTGTGTAAGTAAACATTTGTTGAGCTTTTATCAAAATGCTTACAAATCGCTTCAAATTTATCTATCATGTTTTAAATGGGTCATATGACGCTACAGGCACTTTTACAAGTTGTTTGAACTGAAATGTGTGTACACAACCACCCTAAAATGATAAAAATCCACCCAGTGTTTTTTTTTTTAATTTGCTCAAATCTTTACCCCTTTCTCAAATCGAGGCGATCTCAAATGCCTGTCTGTGTGACGTCACAAAACAGTCCCCGCCCACGACAGTTTGATTGACAGTAGAGTTTCAGCACAGACTGGACTGGCCTCCAGTGTTGCCAATTTGGGGATTTTGTCGCCAAATTTAGTTACTTTCTCATTGTAGCTGCGACTTTTTTTATTTTTTGCAACAAGGAGCTATTTTAGCTATATTTAAATAAAACTAGCGATTTTTTGGAGATTTTTTATTTTTTACTTGGCCACACCCTGCCGTAGGCCCGTGACCGCTCACGTTTGCTCTCAATCATGCCAATAGGTGCGTTCGACTTCATGCGGCGCCGCGCAAACCGATCGGCGGCTGACTTGAAGCAGTGCATGCCGGTTAGAAATTTTGTCCGACTTGAACCGGCGCCGACGCCACGTCACTGTCACATCAAAGTACCGCGATAGCGTTTGGAGAGCAGCCGGCTGACTCAGCTGGCGCAGCTTTTTCAGGGCGACTGCAGGAGCGCTGATGTCGACTTTCGGTGTCTCTCCATCATTTCCATCATGTTTGATGTGCTTGCAGATCACAAGCATGTCCTAATTTCACTTCAGAATTTTTTGTTATACTTAATCTTTTGTTTTGGCGACTTTTTGTGAAAAATTGAGACTTTTGAGGGTGGTTCTAGAGATTTTCTGAGGGAGGGGTTTGGCAACACTGCTGGCCTCTTACCTTAGACCCGCTCTGTCCCTGAGTGAGATGTCATCAGTCCGCCATTGTTTCACCTCCAGAGCAGACAAGAATGACTCCTAAGCGATTGAGGTGTTTTGTTGTTGGATGTAATAATGAACATAGCAGTCGTCATTTACTCCCGACATCTGAGCCGCTGAAGACGCAGTG
>NW_015628351.1:826496-883100 GCF_001515625.1 Sinocyclocheilus rhinocerous
TTTACACTACCATTGAGAAATTTTAACCAAACTATGTTACAGACTTTTCATTAAGACCCTAAAAAATATCAACTTGTGGAAAATGGGCATCCTATGACCCCTTTAATATTAACACTGGGCACTGTGGTACCGCAAAATGATTCACATATAAGCGCATCAATAAAGACTTAACAGGCTGTAATACAGTGTACATTTTTATATAAAAATAACAAAATGTTATCAATGGGACAGTGCAAAAAATCTGAATTTAAAACCATGAATTTACATCACCCAAATACACTTTCAGAAATCTAGAATAATGATTTACATTTTAGAGTTGTCGGAACGGATTTCACGGGAAATTGCGTACATAGGCCTACCACATTCGCAAGTCAAGTCAAGTCAAGTCACCTTTATTTATATAGCGCTTTTAACAATACAGATTGTGTCAAAGCAACTGAACAGAGAAAACGAAACTACTTTGTTTGGCCTTCAAAAAGGATGATATCTGCTTCGTCATGCCTGGAGCTGATCCGTGCTGGTCACTGAGGAAATAGTGCTAATGAGAAAACTTGATCATCGATTGTTCACATGTTTTATACACTTCTGGACACTTTTTTTGTTTTATGGTTTAAAGAGATTGTCACAATATCTCAGGACTGTTAGTTATATCTTTTCAGTTGGAGGTGTGGTGCTGTGTGGCATTTTACATTTCTTACACAGTTTTCACATTATAAATGAAAAATAATTATCAAATTAAAAATATAAAGTAAAAAAAACAGTTGCTTGTTACAACAAAGTGTCTTAAGAAAATTAAAATGGCAACTTAATGTACATACTATTACTGTCACAACACACATTTAAATCTAAAAAATTTACATATTGAATGAAAAGTGCCTCTTAAACCCACCTTTTTAAACTGTACAAAAAAAAAACCATAAACAGAAAATGCAGCTCTCACTCAAACTGATGTTTCACCTACATTTTCTTGTGTTTCTGACTTTGGTTAAACAGTTTTCCCCTTGTTCTTTTTTATTTAGTCTGTATGGTTAGCTGATCTAAATAAACCCTTTCCTTTCCATCCTGATCCTTTGTTTGGAGGCGTTTGCACAGAGGAGGTGATCTCTGAGGATGCAGATGTGTTTTGATCTGGGGAAGATTGGCGAATGAGGAGCTCCTTAAACACTGAGTGCATCATGTGATGCACATCCTGCAAGATAGTATTGCCAAAAATACAATTTAATAAAGGGAGGGCGGAGAACTCACTAGGATTATAAATGAGATTTAAATGTCCTGACCTTATCCACTTCTGTTGAGTATTCCTCTCCGCTTCCTCCATCGGCAGTGGATCGTCTCATTTGAGGGCTGTGAAAGTTATAAATTTACCGATTTTGACATTATTCTGTAGATAATAATCTGTGATATTAAAATCTCTGTAAAAAGCAAGTAAACAGTCTAATTACACACTCAAATGTTTTCCGCAGAGCTCCTGGAGAATTTCCTGGCTGTGCATATTGTCCTGTGGGTATTTGTAACGAAACCTTTCCAGAAGTGACATGACTTGGCCCGACTCCCGCTTTGTCACTTGTGACCTTGAGCCTGGAAAAAGAATACAGACAGAATGATTAAGTTTAGCTAGTTGCTGAGTCATTGGTCATCATTATGCAGTAAGACTGAAGTTCTATTCTTTGATCATCATTATGTAGTAAGAATGGGGTTCACATAAAGTTCACTTAGATTACATGCTTGTTTCTTTCCTGTTTTAAATGGACAGTGTACAAGTCACATGCTAAACAGAATAGATTACAATTAGGTTCCAGAAGTAAAAATTTTCACATTCATTTTCTCCACATTTCTCTATGATTTGTAACACTAAATTAAAAACTTTTAAAGACGACCTACTATGAGCTATGAGGTTATTAATCTATGGTATATGCTTTTGTTTAAGCCAGTATACATTATTTCAACTTATTTTTTAAACAATTGTATTCAACAGCTGATTCCCTGGTGAAAAACTACAATACCCCTGATTCTGCAAAAAATCTCCACCAATCAGAAAATTGAAACAATCAAATTGTGCCAAATCAATAAATCAAACTCCCTACACTCTCAAACTACTTAAATGTTTATCTACTATATTTGCATATTTTGCAATAAACATAATATGTATTGTTCATATATACATAATAAATATATTTTTAATTGGATTGTCATTCACAATGCTTCATGGGATTGTAGTTATTTCCCTCATTAAAGCCATTAAGTTCACAGTCTTGTACCTTTGTCTTTTTGTTTGATTTTACAAATACTTTTTTTTTTAAATCAGAGTTTGTAATGTTGTAATTCACCTCACAGCTGGCTTATAACGCTTTAACAAAGACTTTAAAAATCCCTAAGGTAAAAAGGAATAGAAAAACCAAGGAATCAAGGCCACTGAAAAAGTGGATGGCACTTTGGCACTCTGTATAATAAAGCCTTTTTAAGAATAACTACCATGTGGTTGTACTAGGACAAAAAAACTCCACATGGTTCTATAGTTCATATCTTTACATTCGGCAGTTCTCATGAAACAATCGGAGTGCTTTACCGTGTACTTTGCTCTGCTTTCTGCTCTTCCTCTGTCTGCTGTCTGCCACTGCTGGATTTCAAAGTTTCCTTCCCCTTCTGATCTTGGCCTCCATCCATGCTAACCAACATAGAGGGAGAGGATTGAGAAGTGTTAGGACACTCCAGTCTGCGGTTGGTAGTAACTGATTGTGGCATTGACTCAATAGTGATGCAATTCCTGAGTCACATTTTATTAGTATTTTAAATCAATAAGTCCTCTAAATGCCTTTAATTTGTATAACACCCAATACAATAATGAAACTCAAAAAGACAATGACATAAATGGGTGTATAAATGCATTGATTATGGACAATCAAGCAAAAAAAGAAGTGAAATCAATAAGCAGTTTCCTCAGCTGACCATTTGCAAAGGTCTGCCCCCTTGGTTACTGTTGTTCATTCAGACAAGCTTTACAGAATGTCCCATATGAATTTTAGTAAAATGTGCTCATATATTTATCGTACATTATACTTATAAGAAGTGTAGCACTGCAAAGCATTTTATCTGCCATTTTTCTTTTATGAATGTGGCTATCCAAGAGATGAAAACCTACCACGACACACTGATATATTTATTTGGGATGAGACCTTTTGTCCCATTAGCCTCCCCTCTCCACCAATCAGAGGAGGCTTTGCTGTGTAGGATGAGACGGTCTCCGTGTTTAAAGGACAGCTCAGATGAAGAACGACCTGTGTAGTCGAACAAGGCTACTCCCTGCAGCCCTGTACATCAAAACAGACCAAAAGGAATTAGTTTAAGTTCTGCTAGTCCAAATATTGATAAGTAAAGCATGTCAACTGTACCGTCTTTTGCTTCTTTCATTTGCGATTGCTCTGATTCTCCATCTCCTTCCTCTGCTACAGCCTCACTGTAGACATGAGAAATATCAAGTCACGTTAATTTTATTTGTATAACGCTTTTCACAATACACATCATTTCAAAGCAGCTTTACCAACAATCATGTTTATGTTAGCACATATTCTTAGTATGTATGTACAGTACACGACAAAGACGGAGCTTAATTCTTACCAGTCGTCTTCTTCTAATGTCATGCACTTTTCATACACTGGCCCAGGCAATTCATTCTGGCTAGGGAAGATGCTCTCGTGTTGGATAATGATGCTCTTGACCAGTGAGTTGATGCGCTGAAGCTCTGCTGCATCGGCGTTGTTTGGCCCCCTCACCAGACTGGGACCAAAACACACTGCCAGGTTATAGGGCTGCATCATATTCTCGTCACTGTACTGGGAGACACTTTAGACACACGTACAAACATTCAGATGTGGGTTTTTGTGATTGATAAAGGGCAAAATCCAATGACACCTTATAATACTTACTGGTGAAGGAATGCAAAAAGATATCTCATTACAATGATGAGCGTGGTAGGATATGAGGAGATGACACACTTCAGCTGTGATACCTTTTTTGTCTCGTCATCTATTTCTGTAAGGGAAGTAAAGTTAAAGACTGCATAAAATTAGATCATTGCTGTTACGACTTGAAGATGACAAAAATAAACTTTTAGCAGATATGCATTTAAAATGGTCAGCCTTTTTCTTTGACCAAAAATATTGACTTTTGTCCAATAAAATGCTCTCTAAAATAAGAATCAACAACCAATAGGCAATAGCTAAATCAATAATGGCAAAATCAGTCATATTTCGAAAAATAAAGGTAGTCGTACTTAAAATAAAAATAAGTATAAAATATTACTAGCAATATATATTCACAATACATTTTTGGCGCTTAAAAAAAAATTATATTAAAAAAAATATTTTTCTATTCTTTTCCAGTATGGAAAACAAAGAATGATTTATAATTATTGAAAAGTTTTTTTTATGTAACTACCAATCAAAAGCTTGTTGTCGGTAAGATTTTTTTCTTATGCTCACCAAGGCTGCATGTATTATAAATATACAGTAAAAACAGTAACATTGTGAAATATTATTTCAATTTAAAATAACTGTTTTCTATTTTAATATAATTTAAAATATATTTTTTTCAAAAGCTGATCCTTCAGAAATCATTCTAATATGCCGATTTGCTGCTCAAGAAACCTTTCTTATTATCAATGTTGAAAACAGATGTTCTACTTAATATTTTTATGAATTTTTTTCATTGATGAATAGAAGCAACAATTAAAATTTGAAATAGAAATCTTTTGTAACATTATACATGTCTTTACTGTCACTTTTGATCAATTTAATGCATCCTTGCCAAATAAACATTAATTTGTTAAAAATAAATCTTAGTCTCATAAAATCTAAAGGTAATGTACGCCATAAAGCAATTTTTAAGCAGGCACTGAATAGATGTAAACTAAAGCCTACTGGCTAACTAAAAGGATCACCGGATCGGCTTTCACCGTGGACGAAGCGGAGTCCAGCCCGGGGTCGTCACATGTGGTTGCCGCAAGCCCTCCGGATGCGCCTTCGTCGAATCCGCCGGCCGCACTGTTCTCAAGCCCGCCGTCTCTGCTCACTCTAGGCCTCTGCTCACTCTAGCCCGTCGTGTGTGACGCTGTGTTTCGATTTAAAATATATTTTTTTCAAAAGCTGATCCTTCAGAAATCATTCTAATATGCCGATTTGCTGCTCAAGAAACCTTTCTTATTATCAATGTTGAAAACAGATGTTCTACTTAATATTTTTATGAATTTTTTTCATTGATGAATAGAAGCAACAATTAAAATTTGAAATAGAAATCTTTTGTAACATTATACATGTCTTTACTGTCACTTTTGATCAATTTAATGCATCCTTGCCAAATAAACATTAATTTGTTAAAAATAAATCTTAGTCTCATAAAATCTAAAGGTAATGTACGCCATAAAGCAATTTTTAAGCAGGCACTGAATAGATGTAAACTAAAGCCTACTGGCTAACTAAAAATCAGCCTTGCAATATGTCCTGCCCAAACTTCCTGTTTAAATAGAAAATCTTATCACAGGAAAGATAACATACACACAGTCAACATAAAAGCACATACTAGTGTGGTAAAATGCTCTTACGCCCACATTCCATCAGCTGCTCATAACTGTCCTCAGGAAACAGGGGTTTCTCTAGTCCTCTAAAATAAAGTTTCAGCACTCCAGCCACAGAGTCCATGTCACACCCCACATCAGCGAGTGGGTCATCGCCTACGAATTAATACGCAAATCACAGCCTATTACTAATGCTCAGAGAAAGGGAGGAGAATATCATCACCCAATGCACATACCTTTCTCAAACGCATCCTTCAGCTGAATCACCACCATCTGAGATCCTGGCACTCTGAACAATCCCTCATGATGTAAACCTTACCAGAGAAAAAACAGTGAATAGCTTAGAAAACCAATGATTAATATGGAAAGAATGGTAGAAAGAGGCATTATCTACTGACTTAGATTTACCATTGAGGTTGATGAACCGAATGCAGCTCTCCACCACTGCAGGAATGAGCTGTCCCGATGCCTAATGGGGAGGAAACACAGAGTGAGTCAGTTGCCTTCAACTGTTTTGAGTGAATCCAGAACACTTCCTGAATCAGAGAAATTTACTTGGATGTATGATAGTAGATCCCCATTGAAAAGCTTCTGGCTGATCTGGGCACCAGGGTAACTTTTTTTGTGACGCACAGATCTTTTGGAGCGTGTTCTAAATAAACAGAAATGTTTAATTATAGTCATCACTGCTCTTGTTACCCCAATAAAATGTAGGAATATCGCCAAATGTTTTGACATAGAAAATATATCTATTTTAAGCCTTAGTTTCCTTACCTGGAATGGTTACTGG
Source organism: Sinocyclocheilus rhinocerous (assembly GCF_001515625.1). Taxonomy (NCBI): domain Eukaryota; kingdom Metazoa; phylum Chordata; class Actinopteri; order Cypriniformes; family Cyprinidae; genus Sinocyclocheilus; species Sinocyclocheilus rhinocerous. The sequence goes on from NW_015628351.1 coordinate 832,856, forward strand.
CACCACTTTCAGCTGATAAGAAAAAGAACCAGGAGAACAAAATTGAAGACATTTTTTTTCATTGCAACAATTTCTGTAAAAATAGGAGACATTATTCCACCTTTCTGAATGGCAACCTTAAGCAGGTCATGTTTGGCCTCCAGTTTTGATATTAAATAGCTGTTACATAGATGGTCCCTGACTTTCTGCAATATAAAGTCACATGAAATAGAAAATGTCAGACAAAAACAGCAATAGAGATACTACTACTACTTCTACTACTGACTATATAAATATATAAACATTATAAAAATATAATAGTTAACATATTATTATTATTTGTTTAATTTTAATAATATATATATTCTCAATGGAGATCAAAATTAGAGAACAATCTATAAATACTTGTTTTTTTTCTGAAATATTGTTACTCTTCATATCTCAAAATTTGAAGGAATATTAGCTGTAGGTATACCACTGTTCCACTAACATGTGACATGTACAACTCTCAGAAATTAGTAGGAAGTGTAGAGGCCTTTGCTTTAAATGACTTCAGCACATCTGCGGCCGCAGGACACAAGTAGTTTCTCACACTGCTCTGGTGTGATCTTGCTCCGCTCTTCTTCTAGTCTCTTATAGTTTGGTGACTGTAGTGGGTTTCTTAGCCATAATTTTGTCACCAAGGATTTTCCAGAGATTTTGAGTCAGGTTTAGATCAGGACTCTGGGCCGGCCATTCCATTATTTCAGTGTTCTTAGCTTCAAGGAACTGCTTTACCCGTTTTGCAGTGATGCTTGCAGGGAAGGAACTGCATGCTGCTGCAGGAGGTTCTGATAAAAATTTGCATTCACTCTGCAATGTAGCTGTAAAAGAGGCCCAACGCCTGCTGCAGAAAACATCCCCCAAACCATGACACTTCCTCCTCCACCTTCCGCTGACTTCTCTATGCACTTGGGCTTCAGTCTTTCCCCAGTTTGACATTGGCAAGCAATTCCAGCTGCAGTGCTGAACCAGTTCCCCATTGAGATTCTCCATATTGTACTGTCTTCTCATTCATTTGCCTTACGTGGACAACCAGCCTTTTTAGGTGACTTGAATGAATTAGTGTCATTGTAAACCTGCAATATTCGAGAAATCCCAGATTTGGAATGACCAACTTCTCTTGCAATGGCTGAAAAGGTCATCCCTTTGGCCTTCGTCTGAACATCCTCCTGTCACAGGTTTTCAGTCATTTTAGAGCACTAGGTGCCAGATTAACACCAATAACTTGTAGGTATCTGTAAGTGTTCTCTGGTTTTGGAATGTTCTTTTTCAAATATCTCATTTCAGTTTTTTGTACTGTGCATCAGAATACAATTAATTTATGAAATATGCTTAAAAATGACCCTTCTACTTGTGTTGGGAAAACTTCAAACAGGACTAAGCAGTGACCTTGAAATTTAGGAAATTGTAGGTTCTCTAGTTTTGATCTCCGCTGTATATATCTATTTATATCTATTATCTATATATATTATGTTGACAAGCATTTTTAAAAAAGGAAACCACAATGCATTTTTTTTCTGGATTCTTTGATGAATAGAAAGTTTAAAACAACAGAATTTAAAAATGTCATTTAATATATTAAATATTTAGTAATAATAATAATTTATAAAAAAAAAATTATGATTACCGAGAAGTACAAAATCTCAGTGTCCGGAAGGCTGGCTCTACGTTTCAGCTGATAGGTCTTACTGACTGATATATCACTGTTCCCCTCTGGTGATGATGAGCAACTAGGAAAGTCTGGGGTAGATCCAAAGGTGTCCTCGACAATACCATCCAACATGGAAGACTGAGCTGACTGAAGTAATTTGCCAGACTGCAATAAATTGTATGCATATTCATGTTTAGACAAACAGACTCGTTAGATTTATAATGAGTACACAAAGATACAGCATTCATTCCTCCAAATATCCCTACATCTATCCTATTTTTTTAGTAGTAGTGCCGCATGTGATGCTTTGGGGTTTGTGTACCTCCTCAACATCTGTGGTGACTGAAGACAGCCTGGACTGCAGCTGCTGGAAGCGAGTCACCAGCTCGCCCATCATCTCACACTTTGCCGACACCTCAACCACCTGAAAGAGGATACATACAGTATTGGGGAAAGTTACTTTTAAAAGTAATGCATTACAATATTGCATTACTCCATAAAAAAAGTAACTAATTACGTTACTTAGTTACTTTTTATGGAAAGTAATGCGTTACGTTACTTTTGCGTTACTTTTTAAATCTGGACAGGGCTTATTACGTAACTCGCGTTACTTGTAATGAGTTACCCCCAACACTGCATACAAAAGCAACCACACATTTCTCCACTTATACAGACACATTTGATCAACCTGGTACCTGGTCGCCTTCGTAGGGTTGGTACTGAAAGCGGAGGGGCAGGCAAAAGGCTGAGATGTTGGCCTGCATGAGAGTGTCTCTGTCCTGGTTCTGGTTCAGTTCTGACACAGTTGTGTCCAGTTGCTGCATCCCAGTGCTCAAGTTCTGCTGGGCCCATTGGCGACTGGCCAGGTAAAAACGAAACACCTTGGATATGGACTGGTGGTAACCCAGATCACAGCACTGAGAGAGCATGCAATGAGAGGTTGAGTTAAACCTGCTCAGTATTGAAACCGGATTATATAGGCTGAATGTAATGAACTCACATCTATGAGAGTGGAGAGATCCTGAAGGTAATATTTGTTCATGCATGCATTTGCCGCAGCTAAGTTGAGGAGGTAGTCATTGCGTGCTTTTGTGCTCTTTAGCTGAATCTCCTGAACTTTACTTTGCCTCTGTGCACACATAAAGTGGTGAGATGTAACCTCAGATGTTACTGGAACAATCACTTATCCACACACATTCAGTGAGTCACACGTCAAATCATACAAGATGACCACAATAACCAAACGCTATGATCTATTGTCTGCCAATCATATGCAGCGAACACTTGCCCCACTGCACAGTGGAAGATGCAGCACGTTCTTGCAAGTAAAACACTATAACAGTGTCTTTTGCATCCTTTGATTCTGTCACCAGTCAATTTTTTTTTTGTGGCATAATGTTGATTAACATAATTTTGACACATTCGTAATGTTCTTTAAACACACCATCAACAAAATAATAACATAGGAATGAAATAACTATAATGAGGAAATGAATTCATAATTTGTGGCCACAATTTCGTGTTTTATTCTAATTCACGGTTTCCACAATATCATTGAGCAGAACAACTTTTCAACTCTTTTTTTAACATTGATAATAACAAGAAATGTTAAATATTGAGCACCAAATCAGAATATTATAATGATTTCTGAAGGATCATGTGACACTGAAGACTGGAATAATGGCTGCAAAAAATTTGGCTTTGCCATCACAGGAATAAATTACACTTTAAAATACAGTGAAATAGAAAACAATTATTTTAAATTGTATAATAATAATATTTCACAAAATTCCTTTTTTCTTACTTTATTTTTGATTAAATGCATAAGTGAGTATAAGAAATAGTGACTTCTTTCAAAAACTTTATAACCTAACCTAGCTTTTGAATGGTAATATATTAAATTTAAAGCGCGCGCGCGCGAGAGAGAGAGAGAGAGAGAGAGAGAGAGAGAGAGAGAATTATATAATATGTGGGAAATTCTCTCTCTCTTTTTTTTTTTGGGGTAATCAACATTATGCCACAAGTTGATTGAGCTTAACTTGTACTAAACCTTAAATATATCTTAATTATAACCATTTCATTCACAACTATTTCATATTTAGGTATTAAAAAGGGAGATATACTTTCTCTATTTGTCTTTCCATCTTTTTAGAAGCACTTTGCTTCTGCTTTTCCTCCAGTCTGACTGCCTCCTTTAGTTTGCTTTCTGCAGACAGGAACTCGGTGTAGTATTGGGAATATGTCTTCAAGGCCTGGTTTTCAACAAAAATAGGAATGAGGTTTGCAGTGACATTTTACAATCTATTAAACGCAAGTAAAAAGAAAGAAAAATGAAAGAAAAATGTGGCTCGATGAGAGGAATGTGGGGTTAAGCTCACCGTATGAAGTTCTGTGGTAACCTTCAGAAGTCCATCCTGTAACTGGGTGCAAATGTCTCTGCTCTGAAAATATAAATGATAATTTTAGCAACTTTGTATTACAATGTCAGGCGAGTGGCAGGTGACTATGTCAAATGTGTTTCTGTGCACTGTCTGCAAAGTGTCAGTGCAAAGGAAGCCACATGTTTATACGGGGGCATGTTTGCTCCTTCAAGTGTGTGGGTGTTTGTTTTTGCAAATGTGGAAGGATATGAAAATGTGTGTGTGAGTGAGATGGTGGGTGTGTACCCGTTTGGCCAGGCGTTGGGCATGTTCAACACAGTGTGAAAGCTGTTGAGGCAGAGTGTTGCTGTAGCTGTCACTCAAGAAACTGTGATCTCTGCTCTCCTGACGTGTTTGCATCAACAACACCTGCCAGCAGTTAACCACTGACTGATGGCTGGGCTCCTTCCTGAGGGGCATAGAAACAGAGAGATATAAAGTTCCTGGTAAGCAACAGATACATAGCTATATATAAACAGCAGTTTTTTTCCTAAAACCAAATATATACACTACTGTTTAAAGTTTGAGTTCAGTAAGATTTTTTTTTAAAGAAATTAATTGTTTTATTGAGAAAGGATGCATTAAATTGCTCAAAGTGACAGAAAAATCATTTATAATGTTACAAAAGGTTTGTAATTCAAATAAATGCTGGAGTAATGGCACTGGAATAAAGTGCATTTTAAAATAAATTTCAACAGAAAAAAGTTACTTTAAATTGTAATAATAATTCACAAAATCACTAATTGTACTGTATTTTTAAACAAATAAATGCAGCCTTGGTGAACATATAAGATTTCTGTCAAAAACATTTAGTAACACTTTACAATAATTTGTTAAAATTGGCTAATGCATTAACTAACAATTAGCAATACAATTGTTACGGTATTTTTTAAATTGTTAGTTAATAAAAATGCAACCATTTATTCTTAGTTCAGGTACATTAAACAATATTAACAGATACAACTTTTGATTTTAATAATGTATTACTAGATGTTGAAATTAACATTAACTAAGATTAACAAATGCTTTAAAAGTATTTTTCATTGTTAATATTAACTAATGTAAGCTAAGTTAACAAATTGAACCTTATTGTTAAGTGGTACCAAACTTTCTAACCGACCCCAAACTTTTGATAGGTAGTATATATAGAATTATATATATAATATGCTATTGTGCCATTTTTGCTTGCTATGTTTGGGGTATCTTTCTTTAAAATAAATTGCTTTTTAAGGGTGGCATAAGTGGCCACTTTTTTTTTTTTTTTTACTGTATATACAGATTCTTCACAGGTTAAGAACAGTTTTTCATGCATTAATGGTGATTTTTTTTTTTTTTTTCATATCCTCACTTCCTGGTTCTGGAGGAGAACCTGTCACACAGTTTGTCCAGTGAGCGGGCGTACTCCCCCTCAATCTCGCCTCGTCTGCGCAAAAAATCGATCAGATCTTGGAACACCTGAGTCTTCTGCTCCACCTGACCGTCAAATATCCTCAACTGCTCCGCCAGCTGCAAACGCACCTCTAGTGGAGAGAAAGAGAGAGCGTGCGATTATATTTCTACAGTTCCTCTCTGTTAATCTGTTTCATTTGACAGGTGTCAAATAACAGTTAACTGGAACATGTTGACTTCACAAAGTTTAACAAGACGGATGGCGATAGATAGATAGATAGATAGATAGATAGATAGATTTCAACATTTACAAATTGTATCTGTTAATATTATTTAATGTACCTGAGCTAACATGAACTAAGTATGAGCAGTTGTATTTTCATTAACTAATGTCAACACAGATTAATAAATTGGTTATCTGTGATTTTGGAAGCACATACAAAACTTGCAACAGAACGAAATTGGAAAGGAATCAGTTTTGGCTTCCATTGCTTTCCATTGCTCAGAAATCTTAAAGGGTATTCAGTGTTAGGACGTCCGTTACCTTTAATCTGTGTATCATAGTCCGCTGTCCCCACTCTGTCCCTCCTCAGTTTGACATGGGACGACATTGTAGCTCCAGCTAAGTGAATGAACAGAAGCCATGTAGAAGTTTAAAGAATATACTTGAAAAAGATTTTCATTAGCACTTCATGCTTTTAATTTTATATTTTGACCCATTTTGACCAATCTATATGACCCACAGAAATTAGAAACATGTACATTGACTTTTAATGCAGACTTTACATTCATATTATTATTTTATCCATTTTAGTGCCAAGATCAATCAAGGTCAAACTCATACTCAGATTTCTTTGGCTTTAAGTTCATTTGGACTATAACAATAACTCAACTTGATTAGTACACCTACAATACCACAAGTCCTGAGGCAATCAACCATTGTGTACAATAATTAATTTGCAGTCTAGAAGACTATAAACACTCTCATCATTTAACATCATATAAAATGCCTTGTATAATATATTCAGATTCAAAAGAAATTGAGAATAAGCATATATATACATAGACAGTAGGGAAATACACTGAGGTCAGACATAATACACACATTACACACATTCACCTGCTGTCTCTCAGGCTGTGACACATCCACACATATCTCGTAGCCAGTGCTGCTGTCTGTCCCTATCCTAATATTATCTTTATTTGTTCCGCTTCTGTCATGGCTGTAAAGTTCTTTATGATATTTGTGAATTTGTTCATGTATAGGTCTCTTATTGATTTAAATTGGTAATTGGTGAAGGAGAAAGTGCACCTCTGTCTCGATCTCTCCTTTCTCACATGTGAGCACACAAACTTTGCTCTCTGGGTAACCAGCTCTTTTTGTGTCTGCCGGTCTCAATGGCTAGACTGCGCTCACTGAGCCTGTACTTGGTCAGGATCTGTGTCTGCTTTGTGTCTCGGACACTCTGGAGATATTCTTCCAATTCATAATTTGAATTTATAGTTTGATAGAGTTGTAATTTACTGTAATTTAATTTTACTTTCTTGATCCCAATGTTCCAGATATATATTTTTAGATTGTTTGATTATTCGATTTGTTTTAATGTTTGGGTAAGAGGCAATGCTGCTGCGTTTCCAAAAAGCATCGTAAGCCTAAGCTGATCGTAGCTCCATTGGGTTCAATGGGTCTACGATGTACTTAAGCTTACGATGCTTTTGGGAAACGCAGCCCTGGTCTGAGACTGGTTAGTGTTAGTAGAGTTAGTCAGGTTAAGTCTCAGAACCAGCTGACTTAGGGGACTTATTTCACAAACAAACAGTCTGGTCAGCTATCCTTGTAGGGACTCTCCATAGGCATAATGGTTTTTATACTGTACAAACCATATTTTCTATCACCCTACACCTAAACCTACCCCTCACAGGAAACTTTCTGCATTTTTACTTTCTCAAACAAAGTAATTCTGTATGATTTATAAGCTTTTGTACCCATGGGGACCTCAATTTAGGTCCCCACCGTGACACGAGTCCCCATGAGTCTGTGTGTATTCAGGTTTAAGTCCCCACCAGGATATATAAACCACACACACACACACACACACAAGGAGTGTCATCATTCAACATGTCACAGCAGTTGTTCAACAGTGACCTACAGTACAGTGGATGTACAGTGCACTTTTCAATTGTAGTGAACAAATTGCACATCTAGGGAGTCAAAAAAGGGGAAGGTAGCAGACTTCCTGTGTTAAGAGCAAATCAGACGGCAGCAGCACATTCTCACCATGAGTCATGACAACAGGCCACCCCCTAAAACTCTCTCCTTCTATCATTCTTCACAGAAACTTCCCCATTTACATCTCATGAAAGTTACTAAACATTCACCGAAATAATTGATTTCAGATCTCCAAATGTTAACAGACATATTCAGGAATTAAGCATGCATGTTTCCCAACAACAAGCCAATTTTAATCACTTTTCTTGGCATAAGATTTATCTCCATCTACTCCTGCTGGCTCAGAATAAAACTCTGTTTTTCAGAATATTATTTTCCGAGGAAGTTACTTTAGCAATATGTGTGAAAAAATATGTTTAATATGCATTATGAATTATAAAAGTAATGTATGAAAACTGATCAAATAACACATGCAAACGGACAACTACAAAATAAATTACATAAAACAACAAAATCATGCTATTTTTGTTTTTCTACACAGCAAAATCCCCAGAGTTAAATCAACTCTGCTCAGAGTACATATTGTCCCAATCTACAGAGTGTTAAAGTAACACTGAAGCCGAGTTAAAGTTAATGGGATAATTAAGCTATGAATTAATTGATGAGTGAGCATTAGTAAAGAAAACCCGCTGTTAACAATGTTGAAGATGAACAACTACTGCTCAGGCTTTTAGACATGAAAACGTATCACATAATCTTTAACAGTGGTAACTCGGCTTCAGTGTTACTTTAACACTCTGTAGATTGGGACAATATGTACTCTGAGCAGAGTTGATTTAACTCTGGGGATTTTGCTGTGTAAGTAAACCCACAACACTTACCTTAGTAATTCCAGCAGATGTTCACACTGGCATTCTCAATATATCCTCTTATACAGCTTCCACACTCCCTTAGTATCGCTTGTCCAAACCAAAGCCCTGAGAAACCGTCTTTCTATCGCACACAAGCACTGTGAGATACAGAGAAAGACAAGACCATTCTCCTCCTCCCTCACTCGGTCACTGTGTGCTGACAGTAAGTGTACTGAATACTGAGTAAAACCTCAATTCACTGGCCCCTCCTCCCTCACCGTGCTTTCTCACTTTCACAAACACTATCTTTTCAATTTGGATTCAAGCAGCCATTTATCTGACATGCTTTATTTGGAGTTATATGCCTCAGTAATGGCTATTTATTTCTGCCTGTTTAGACATCGAAAAGGCCTGATGTCTTTCTGAAAGTAAGTGGCAGTTTCCATTGAAGATCTTCCCACACAGGTCGACAATAATAAGGTCGAAACAAACATAGGTAGTGGAAAACGCTTTGATTCTGATGCATCTAAATTGATAGCTGCTTTGACCCCAAAATAAGCATTATGACCTTTCAGTTTTCCTTTAATGGAAGGAGAAGTGGCTTGTACGGATCAGATTGCATCACAGGTCATTTTTGTTCACTCATGCAGCTGCACTGTTCCTATTTATTTAATCCATCCAAAGTTATGAAGCACAAAAGAAGGAAATAAAAACTGATATGTTCTGTTTTTGCAACAGATGGAACCTACTTAGTACCAAATAAGTTAATAACAGTTGAAATTCACTTTATTATTAAACATGTTAAGTGAGACCTAGCTTCGCTTTTATTTATCACACAGTTCTTTTGCTCTTATATGTGTTTTATTGGTGTTAGTGTGTGAGGACCTTTTCATTTCCTTCCTCTCCTGAGTGTCTTATCTGTTTCCCATGATAAATCTAAATCTAAGTCTGTTTGTGACTGTATTAGTCTCATTAATGGAACTATAAGGTTCATTTTGGATTTTTATTTATCTGAAATGTATTTTTTATTCAGTAGAAAAGATGTACAGTATGCAACTGGATATTTCTTAAGGACATAGTGACCGTTAACCACCGTCAAATACCACAAATGAACCACAACTGCATTAAAAGTCTATTGTCCTCCTACTGCCGTGCACTATAGAATGTAAAAAAAAAATCGATCTGCATTATACAGTTAACAAGTTACAAGTTTTTAGTGGTTTATATTTGTGAAGTTCACCTTCTGCTTGCAAATGTAGAATTCTAAAAATAGAATCATTTTAAAACCAAAAATTCCAGTCAAATGTTCTGTTCACGTGGTTCAGTTTATGATGTAAAAATGACAAATATGTTTTTTTTCCATCACATTATATCAAGTACATAGTAGTGTTCCCACTGCAGCAAAAACTAAAATTTTTTTTCAAGTGATCATGACAGTGAAGACTGAAAGTAGAGATGTTTTCGGAGGAAGTTGAAAGATCCGGGCATTTGTTTATACAGGCCTTTGGCAGATATCTGGGAGACTGCAGCATTTACCTAAAGAAAATAGATATTTCATATATATAATTTATTTTAATGCAAAAACATAAAAAAAACATTATATATTATGTATAAATATAATTATTTGTGCTTGAAAATCAAACCAAAACATTTTGGTATATTGCATAGGCACAAATTATATTAACATGGTGTCTATTTTTGCTTAACTATCTAACTAATCTTTGTAATTAATATAGCTTAAAATAAGTTTAGCTTTTGTTTTCGGAGTTGAAAGATCCGGGCATTTGTTTATACAGGCCTTTGGCAGATATCTGGGAGACTGCAGCATTTACCTAAAGAAAATAGATATTTCATATATATAATTTATATAATTTATTTCAAAAACATAAAAAAAACATTATATATTATGTATAAATATAATTATTTGTGCTTGAAAATCAAACCAAAACATTTTGGTATATTGCATAGGCACAAATTATATTAACATGGTGTCTATTTTTGCTTAACTATCTAACTAATCTTTGTAATTAATATAGCTTAAAATAAGTTTAGCTTTTCTTTTTTTTTTTGGACACAGGACACAAACCTAAGGCTGCGTTTACACTGCAGGGCTTTATGCACAGATCCGATCTTTTAACCATATCCAACTTTTTCTCCCACCTGTTTACATTCACTTAAGTCATGACTCATATCCGATACTTACTGTACATTTACTGTATATGAATCCCCACCTAAACATGAATGATAACCAATGGTGATCTCATTCAGCAAAATGGTTGACCCTCAGTTAAAGTCAGTTAAACTGACCCTCAGTTTAACATTAAAGTTAAAGAACCACCTAATGTAAATTATATAAATAATTTTTATAGCTGTTTACATTAGGTGGTTCTTTAACTTTAATGCACACCATCTGTGATTATCCCGCTTATACCATGATCACTTGCCAGCCAGTAGTTAAAGATGTCATTGATGTTTGCAGCACAAAATTTCAATGAATATAAAATAACAGTAGTTTTCATAAGTTATTTCATCTACAGGTTGTTAGATCTAAGTTTAAGTTTCAATAAAAGAAGTTGAGTTTTTGCGCAAGCATACAGTATACAGGCAACATCTGCTTCATAATGTGACAAGTTATAGTGGGCAAATGTGTCTCCATCGCCTTGTGATGGCTTGGAATTCCAATAGGAATCAGATTTACGTGTTTAGATGTAGGTCAGATGTCCAGATATTGGAAGCAGCTCAGAACAGATGCGAAGAAATCAGATCTCATGTGAATTTTTATGTTTTGACGTGTGCAACAATATCCAATCTGCATCATGCGAGTTCAAAATCAGATTTTTTGTTTCAGTGTAAACGCAACCTAAAAGTATGAATGAATTTTATGTCTGCCATCAGTGAAAATATAGCACTTAAACAGGAAGAGTTTGTATGCGATGCAGTTTGAGGAGCAGACTAGTTTTTGCATGGCGTCAAATCTTTTTAACAAATTATCTATAAGCTAGCAGAATATCTACTGCTTGATATGATACATACTAGACTTGTGCCAGTATTCTGTAATGCGATATATCACGGTAATGAATATGCACGATATTGTTATCATGGGCACTTCTAAATACCGTGAATAATTATATATTACAAATTATTCAGAATTTTGAATGCATTTTAAGAATACTTTTCCCATAAACTGGTCAAAATGCACAACACCGCTGTATGCTGCGTGAAAGACACGTGCGCACTCTGACCTAAACAAGCACAAAAGTTATTAAACCTGTTATACTGTATTATGATAGCGCTTTTTTAAAACTAAATTTCAATATCGTGATAATACCGTATACCGTGATAAAAGCTTTAGCAATTAATCGCAACATGAAAATGTGATACCGGCATATCCCTAAATACAATGATACTGCTGTACTCTAACTGGTAGCATTATTATTGCATAATTTGGTTTGGTGTGGTTTATTTTTTTCAATTTTTGAGAACATATTTATTGTATCTAGCAGTTGTTTTAAGAAGCTTTATGGGACAAAGACATACCATCATTAGCATGGTCACCAGATCATCCGTGGCAGCATTTTCCTCAAGCACACGATCAAGATTCTCCACATACCAGGATCCGGCCTGTGTGTCTCTCCAGGAGACGTAGCCTGCAAATGCATTAGCATGAGTCATTTACTTGTGTTTGCCAATCAAAAGGGAAATATTAATCAACCAGAAAAACAATTTAAGGCACATGTAATTCTGTAATGACCAAAACACAGACCTGGAAAGGTTGAGTAGGACACCAGGATGTCGCTGGGTGTGGGCAAAGTGGCCCGAGCATCAAGTTCATCAGACGTGCTGAGAGAGTCACTGCTGGAGGATATGGGAATAGCGTCCATCTGGTCATCTATCCCTCCCAAAGAGGGCTCCACCTCATCTGGAGAAACCTCAAAACCTGTGTCCTTCTCACCTACAGGTGAGAAGAAAAAAAGTTAGCTTAATCTGAAAAACTACAGCACACTAGGAAATGTTCTATTTAAAAACCTCTGATTATTTTTAGGTATGGTCACATTAGCAAAATTTTGGAAAAGGCCCATTGTCTATCATAAATAATGTAGCGATGTATGAAGCACAGCTCACACTGAAATCTCCTACAAACCAAGCAGCTTTCTGTTGGTTAAAACTGTGAATTCAACTTGAACCAGTTGCGAAATCTGCGTGGGGAAAATTCTTCATGGTGAGCTGTAAGACTAATAAAAAAATCATGATCCTTAGCTTAAGCCAGACAGTGATTCATCTTTTATGAATCATTAAAATATTGTTTTCCGGTATGCTGTGAGCATGAAGACTGTAGTATGTACACTGTGAGTTTTTAAAAGCTTAGCTTAAAGGTCCAGTATACTTTAAGCAAAAATGAAGAATGAACTGGTGTGATATCATTTCTAAATAACTAAAGGCCAAAATGAAGTTCGCTCATGCAAATATCTGCACCTATGATTAAACTGCTGTTTTCTCACCAGTCATTTTAGTTGTTTTTTTGTTACAGAGAGGAAAGCATGCATTTATATATTCATCAAAACATCATTTTCAGCAGCATTCAAACTTGTTTTTACCTCTAAATGAAGAACAAAAAAAGAACTTCTCTGTGAGTATATCAATGCCCTACATGTGTGATATGAATAAATAGTGCTCATAAATGTGCTGTTGGGATAGTATTCTCAAATAAAACGCATCGGCCTAGACGTTTGGACCCGGAAACAATATTCCTTAATCAAACTGAAATGACTGGATTTTGAACATGAAAATTCGCAGAACCATAGTAAATGTGACCACACCTTTTGGCTACAAGACTTGTGAAAGATTTCTGAGATGCCCACCTCCTCCACAGGCCTGGATGAAGAACAGTTTGGGCTTGCCCTGCAGAGAAGGACAGTTCTGGCCATTGAGGTAGTTTGTGATTAACTGAACTGGGACAGCTGGTCCGTCAACACCATGAACTGCTCCAGGAAAACGATTGTGGTTTGCCTAAACATTAGAGAAATGTCGAGCACCAAAGCAGAATGAGAAAATTGTTTTTGTAATTGGATAGCTTGATGGTGTTCTACAAAAAGTGAGGAAGCAAATAAAATTTCTTGGCAGGTTGTACTTCTTTGTTGAAAACTAATAGTCTTCATAAATGTGAAAAACAAATATAACATGTATCCTCTTTTTTTTTTTTTTGAAGAAAATATATGACTGGTTTTACCTCAGTACCATGTGAAAGGATGATCACCACACAGCAGTCATACGCAGAATGATCCCTCTTTGCTAAAGATGCCATCTCATGTCTTATGCGCTACAGAGGGCAGTTTTTAAAATGTATTAAAGACAGACTTTTATCTTTCTGCTTTATTTACAGTGAGAAGAAGAGGAAGCACTGTGCTTACTTTGTACTTCAAGTTCCTTTTTGCAATAACCTCAAAGTTGAGAGCTTTAAATCTTTTCTCCATCTTGTCGCAGTCAATGTCGGACCCCTTTCGATCTTTTAGATCACAGTCTGGGCCAAAATCCACATTGTTTATAATCAGGCAGATCCCACAAGGACTGGCATCCATCTTATAGCACTGCACAAAAAATATTAAGTGGGTGGTTAGATACAATGGTGCAATAAAAACATTTTTTTCATAAGAAGTCTCTTATGCTCACCAAAGTGGTATCTATTTGATCAAAAAATACAGCAAAATACAGTAAAAACAACTTTTATTACAATTTAAAATAAATTCAGTTCTGTCATGAAACTTTAGATGGCGCAGGCTGATAAGTCCTATCTCAGTCTGATATAATCACATCATTATTCACATGGCGCAGCAGATTGGTTTATGTTGCATCAGCAGCCAATGAGCTCGCTGCTCAACATTCAAATACTTGGCCAGTGTTTGCTGTAGCAGTTTGCTGCACGCTTTGTAACCCTCCACCTTCCCCAGCTCCACCTGTCTAGATCTGCTACGGGTAATTTCATGCATGTTATATGTGCAGCAACAGGAAGTCTTACATGCTCACAGCAGCATGTCTGTGGATGTATTGACAGTAGCAAGTATCAGTACTTGCTCTGCCTCATCAGCAGCAGCGTAGCAGATCTATTCCGCCAAGACCAAATACATTAACATTGCTATAAATATTACCATGCTAATCTTTCAGAGAGTTGCCATGACAGAACTGTTATCTACTTTACTATATTTTGAAATGTAATTACTTTCTGTGATGGCAAAGCTGAATTTTTAGCAGCCATATCAAATCTCACTGACCCCAAACATTTGAACAGTAGTGTTAGATGCTTAAATATGCGCATTTGCACATATTTGCATTCTTTTATTGTAATTTTTTATATGAATACATATTAAAAGTAGTATTAAAATATAACAGCATTGGTGCTAAAGAAACATTTCTAATTATCAATGTGGAAAACTGTTGTGCTGCTTTTTTTTTTTTGGTAACCATACACTTCTAAATTTTGAGAATCTTTTCCGCACACAAAAGTAAGAACACTTGTACACAATTATCAGTTAAAACATTTAAACAAATCACCTTTTAAAACATTCAGGATTGTTTGCTGAGAATGATCACGTTTACCTGTATACTGTCTCTTCTCGGTCTGGTTGGTCTCACAGCTTGAGTTTCAGAAGCTGTGTAAATGCATAAATCCAAAGGTTATTCATGCTTTTTAACCAAATTGCCCTTTACTTTTAATTGGTAGTATTTAATAGATGAGAACTAACATACTTTATTGAGAATTAAAACAGGACTGACTCACATGGGCTAAAAGGATTGGGCACAGGGAGTCGTTCTGGTCTCAGTGGTCCTAACCGTGATGGAGTAAAATCAGGTCTGTCAGGTTTTTCTGCATATTTTGTATTTTCTGTATCGAATCATATGATTAAATAAGATATCTCTATGCATCTTTAATATACTTTAGGGGAAAATCATAGCAGAATGCCAGTTACAGGCAAGGCTCAAGAGGATCATGGGTAGGTGGGGGTGTTTTATGTTCCACTGTATTATGGGAACATCCCAAGTAAATATATCCAAGTAAATCCTGTGTTTTTAATGGAAGTAACACGCTTACGGACTGGCAGAGGGATCAGCGAAGGCTGTATGGGGACAGAAGGAGGCAGACGAGCACCATCTCCACACTGAAGGAGCTCTGCGAGGGCATGTTGGCCAGTTTCACGCAGACACTCCAGGAAAGCTGGAAGAGCCTGACTCCCTCTGGTCTCTAAGTCTATCACCAGTTGCCTGGCTTGGTCACGTCTTGTTATCTTGCCCTGTTAGGAGAACAACAATGTTTCACATTTGCAGCTTTGCAACAAGGGAACCACTCACACAGGAATGGTCATATCGTCTTACCTTCATAATTGTAAACTAAACAATGCACATTATTAACTAGGGTGACCATACGTGCCATTTTCCCAGGACGCGTCCTGGCCAGGATTTGTTTTGGCTTTGTTTTCATGCTTGCTGAAGGTAATGATCGAAAAGTAGTTTGACCAATGACATGCAAGCATTGTACATAATGGACCAATCATGGCGTGTGAGAAGGTGGGATCTACGGTCAAAGCGATGCAATTACGCGTACATATTAGGTGTGTTCGACTTAAAAGCAGTGTGGCTCAGACCGATCAGTGTTTGACATCAAAGTACCTCGAGAGCGTTTCGAAAGCATAACCGTCTGTATGGTACTTTGATGTCATACACCGATCGGTCTGCACACGCAAACAAAGCCAAAACCTAGATATTTTAGGCAATATAGAAATCCTGGCCAGGACGCGTCCTGGGAAAATGGCACGTATGGTCACCCTATATTACCTGTATTTCATCGATCATGTCCTGGGTGAAGACCCCCTTTGACAAAAGTCCATCGCAGATATCTGCAGGATTTAATGCCGTGACTAGATTAAGCCTGTTCCTCTGAAGTATCTGTCTGTGTTTGGGGTCCATTTTAGCAATAATTCGGTATTAAAAGTGTTTATGACTATGAGACGTTTTCAATATGACGAAATAATTGTTAATTAATTTGTGGAAGTAATATACAGTAAACGCGGAAAAAACAATAAAGCTCGAACTGAGCTGAATTGACTTTTAATCAACACAAACCGGAGCTCTGCTCGCTAGGCGCTTTTATTCTCTTCCTTGTTTACATCTTGCTGGCGATGACGTCACGCTCTCTGGGCTTGGCCGGTGTTTACCAAAGTACACAGTGAAACTGAAACGTTTTAAGTTGAACATGTTACTCATGTGATTTCTGTCAAAATGAAATTCAAAATTTCATACGTAGATAAATAAACGTAGTTTTTAACTGTATAGAAGTGAAATATAAAAAAGCAGCTAATATTAGTGATAAAGTTCCATATACATAAAACGAAATAAATAGGAGTCATGTTATTATTAAACATTGTAATAATGTTACAATAATATAAAACAGTAACCTTAAAATTATACTCGTATCAATTTTTCTTATATTGTTTGCATATTACCATCAGATGATTAAAAAATTAAATAAATCAAATGTAGCCCTATATAAAGTAACATTAAAATGTTTAAAATAAAGGTAAAAATGTGTATTTTATTATTTCTGCTTTCTTTTACCGTGTGTGTGTGTGTGCACTGCTTTGACAATATTGTACATAAAATTATGTGTTGGGGAGTAACTAGTTCGATGTAATGGAATTACGTAATTTAAATAAATGTAACTGTAATCTGTTACAGTTAGTGAGAACAAATGTGTAATTAAATTTTAGTTACTTATGAATATGTAAACGATTACAAAGGGGGTTACATCTCTCACACACACACACACACACACACACACGTTTGTTTCTGTGAATTGTGGGGACTTTCCATAGACTTTTATTACTTTTATACTGACCAAACAATATTTTCTATCCCCTAACCCTAAACCTACCCCTTACAGAAAACCTATTTGCATTGTTACACTTTCAGATAAACATCATTTACTATTTTTAATAAATTTTTTCCCCTCGTGGGGACCCCACAATGTCAACAATTTCAGGTTTTACTATCCTTGTGGGGACATCCCACAATGTACACACACAGACAGAGAGAGAGAGAGAGAGAGAATTGAGTTCTTTCCCAGATTGCATTGACTTCTTTAAAATATGAGACACCATGTTTTAGGAGTTTAGGACAGAATAGGACTCATGCTTATTCAATAACTGTTTTATTTCCTATTTGTGTTTATGCTTTATTTTTTTAAGATTAACAGTTTTTTCCCCAAGGCTTTTGTTAGATGCCAGTGTTTCCTATCATAACTATGCAAAGATTTGATCTCAAAAACAGTATCATAGCTATTAAACTATATCTTATGATTTTAAATCTGTATTTAACCTCAAAATGATCTCAAAGCAAAAAGAGGTGAAAGTCTGATTTTGTGGTGGCTGTGCTTTAAAATGAAATTTTAATTCAAGCGATAACCAATTTTGAAAGTCTGACAGTAATTAGTGTTGAGCACTACAGTAAGTTTAACCCTGCCTGCGTTAAATGTTTGAAAATTATTATACAGTTGAAAACATTCATTAGAAATTTAGAAAAGTAATAAAAAATAAATAAAATGTAATCAGTTACTTTCATAAAACAATTGAAATGGTTACACAACATATTACATTTTAAATAGGATAATTTGTAATCTGTAACCTATTACATTTCCAAAGTAACCTTTCCAACACTGATTATCATGCCAATATAAGTACTTTGAAAGTGAAAATGGGAAAACTGTAGCGCCACCTGCTGGTAAACACAGTGAATGTTGTAATATGTTGTAAAGCAGCAAGAGAAGGCAGATATTGTGAAGTCAAAGGCCAGTGTTGTTTGTGTAATTTGTATGTTCATATCTAACACAGATACAGTGCAGTGAATAAATGCACATAAAGACACCTAACTTAGGCATATTTTGCATTGGTTGTCAACTAGGGGATCTCAACAAACAACAAAATGGCATTTAAAGTAAGTTGAATTAAAATAACCTACTATAATTTCAATGCTAAAAAACATGCAGTTTTATCATTACAATACTATATTGTATTCTACAGTACAAAATGGTGTACTAATCTATTCACTTCTCAAAATTTAAATAAAAAAAAACATGGTCAATGAAAGACTAATTTCTTGACAAAAATGAAACCCACTTTAATATTTTACAGTCGGCATTATCTTAGTTTGGGAATGTGACTTTGTAAAAGAAAACAAAGACTCTTAATGACATGTTGACAAACTGTAACAGTACAGCAAATCAAAACACGAGGAAGAGTTTTCCATAAGTATTCTACAGTACAAAATGGTGTACTAATCTATTCACTTCTCAATTTAAATAAAAAAAAACATGGTCAATAAAAGACTAATTTCTTGACAAAAATGAAACCCACTTTAATATTTTACAGTCGGCATTATCTTAGTTTGGGAATGTGACTTTGTAAAAGAAAACAAAGACTCTTAATGACATGTTGACAAACTGTAACAGTACAGCAAATCAAAACACGAGGAAGAGTTTTCCATAAGGATCTTAAACATGGAGCCATTCAACAAGAGATAAAGAAACAGCATATGCACTCATACACTCCATCTCTCCACAGTATACAGACCAAAAGCCAAAAAAACTTGGGTGGATTTGTACATTCAATGGCAAATTTTACCTCAATATTTAGGGTATATAACAAATACAAGGATACAAATGTCGTTCACAGAAAGCAGAGTCCATACAGAAGAGCTTAGTTATTTGACTTTATAAAACCAGGCCTTGCCAATCCCTTGTAGATGTGAAGCTTTCCTGCCCCTTGGACTTCAAAACTGTAGTCTGTGGTAACGTAAGGTAAATCTCCTTCAACTCCATGCTGGAACAAGACAAAAAAAACAAAGACCCATCAAGTTGAGATAACCCTTACACAAATGGTTCTATATCATCTGGACCTTTATATTCAGTGAGTAAATTGTAAAATGCACCCCATTGATTTGTATAACAAGAACCCTTTGGTCATTTCATGGATGTCCATGATCTACACTACTAACCCCACACTTTTGAAAGGTAGTATATAGTGCTGAATCACGTACCTGCTTGGTGAGCAATATTTTAGGCAGAGTGATCTCTCCCAGAAGGAGACAGTTCACATGCCTCAGGACAGAGGGGGACACTGGAGTAACCAGAAAGTACAAACCACGTGCCATGTCTACCCCTCTCAGAACACCTTAAAAACACAACAGCAGGCAAATTACATTTTAAGGAAGATTGTATAATCTTGCATTGATGTATAATGAATATTTGTAATGCAACAGCAGGTGCTATGCAAATTGACAGATCAATTCGATCTCAGATTCACATTTTAAAGGCCCCGAGTACACACCTAGGCCCACACACTGACAAATTGGAGTTTGGGAGAGTACAACAGGACCTCCTCTGCCCATAACCTTTTCACTGAGACAGCATAATCCCACTATACTGGCATTGGCCGCATAGAGGATGTTGTTGGGTGCAACCTCACAGTGTGTTAAACCTATAGCCACTGCTGAGTGTGGGACCTGCGATAATAGAGCATAAAAAGACATTCATGTAAAAGAATCATACATTACTAAAATATAAAATAAAATCTAAAATAAAACACAAATTAAACGAAACTAAATATAAAATAAAACATAAAATAAAAAATAATTCAAAATAAAAAAACAATATAAAATAGAATGAAATAAAATAAGATAAATATTCAAAAGAAAAAAGAAACAAAAATTTAATATAAAAAATTTAATTATGAAAAACTAAAATTACAGTCATACATGATCAGAAAAGCAAAATCGAAAATAAAATAAAAATAAAAAATGAAATAAAACAATAATTCAAAATAAAAAATAAAATAACTGTCATACATGAAAAATAAAAATGAAATAATAAAATATAAAATTAAAACAAAATATGCCAAAAATGTAAGACTTAAAATATATAAAAAAATGTAAAATAAAAAATAAAATAAAAACCTGGTAGGGTATGAAGCAGTGGAGCGGGCGGATGGGGCCAGGTTCTGGGGACTGCAGCTTACTGAAGTAGCTGAGCAGAGCCAGGTCTCGCAGCTCATTACTGCGCTGATGTTGCCTATGAGGAATGCAGGATGGGAATTTGTAAAGTAGTAATATCCAAATATGTACGACCAATCTGAACTAGTTACATGTTCACCAAAACAACTGTCAACTGATCAAAGGTACAGTTAAAATCCAAAGGGTACAGCTGGCCAGCTTACATTTCTCCAGATGTCCCAGCACCTTCAAATTCTGATTGGACACTAAGAAATACATGAGATCGAATGGAGGGGTGGCTGGCTGGCTCCTCTGTCAAGGTGGGCGGCGTTGGAGGGTGTGTCTGCCAGCCGTGGGCAGTTCTGAAGAAGTCTGGGGTAAGAAGCTGACACTGTGGTGCGTTTCCAAAACTCAGCTGTACCACATGAGTAACAGAAAACAGGCGAATGAGGTCGACCAGTATCTGAAAGCCATGGCCTGTGAAAGAGAGAAAGACGAGATAAGTCAGTACCAGAAACTCTAACGAAAACTATTATTATATCTATTAAAAACAAAATAATAAATATTAAATATTCTTAACAGGGCTACCAATTTTAGAAAACAAAAAATACTTCTGACCCAGCTTAATCAGTATATCAAGCTATTATATTGATTGACAGTCCTAATATTTGAATAAATATACAAGATCCATTAATGAGTCGATATACCGTTCAAATCAATATTCCTATTTCACGTGCAATATTTTTATTGCTGACCTCTGATCCAGCCCATAGTATTGATGATGACAGGACTTTCTCCACTGACATGGCGCCAGAGGGATTTGAGAGACTCCAGATACCGATCGATGTCAGCCTGACAATCTGCCTGACCATAATACACCATGTGCTCTGGGTCACGCAGGTGTGTGAAAGGAGGCCCTAAAAAAGAACAACACAATCACAAACATGTCCATTTTTGGGGGTATATAACAAAGAACATATGCTAAATGTAAGACACTTCTGAATTGACAGAATCTTTTTAAATGATACTGGTGAAGAAAAATTTACTTCCTGTGGCTATATGGAGATGGAGAGTATGACACATACCCAGCAGTGGCTCTGTAACTGTGTTCAAGGAAAGACATCCGGGAGGGGTGAACTCAGTCTGGCCTAGATCACACTCCAAATACTCTACACTTGCAGTGCTACACACACACACACACAACAAGGTAGAGAGGACAGATACCAGTTTAAATAACTTTACAAAAACACAAGATTACTCTCAATTTATCCTATTATTACTAAACTGATCAAATGAACTAGTTGAACTCACTGATTGAGCAGGCTGTTAATAAGGTGTCGATTGAAGGTGGATTTGCCAGAGGACTTCCCCCCACACGCAAGAATTATGGGACAGCGGACAAATTCCCCTGTGGGCAATTTTTTTTTTCTTTAATTACATTATACAATCATTTATACAGTTTATATCAACTTTTTAATTATAGAATTAGTCCAACTAGTTACCTGCCCAGGCACTGAGCAAACTGCTTATAGCTTCTCTGTAGCTACGTGACAGCACCAGACCCTGTGCACAAGGTCCACGCAGAGCTGTTACACCCACAGCTGACAGAACAGGGCTATAGACGGCAGCCTGAGACTTCAGCTCCTTCTGCAAGATGCATAAACACAGACACAAATATATCTATGTTGCTATGCCAGGATGCTCAAACAAATAATGTCACAAGCACCACAGAGTCACAGTGTTTACATTCTTTCTACAAATGGTTTACTTAAAGTTTGCATGTGCATATTAAACTGGGAATGTATTTTAACATCACAAACAATATACATATCAGGTAGGTATTTCAAACATGAACGTACAAAATCTGAAAGGTCACCAACTTACAGAGTTGAGGCCAAAGATCTCTGAGAGCTCTGAAAAGCTGGTGAGGAAGCGGGTGAGCGGCGTGTCCAGAGGCTCCAGAAGCACCACGCAGGAGTCAGAATCCACCTCACTCATGAGCTTTTTACTTGGCTCTAGACATAAAAACACAAATTGCAACAGAACGTTAGAAAGCAAGTGCAAAAAAAGAACTTTAGTGCAGGTAGAAATTAATTTAAGGCAAAACACTAAATACAAAAACTGGTCAATTTTGAGCTATTTGGGTTTTCGTGTATCTAAAATACATGTTTGTGTGTTTATTTTATGGCACTTTACCCTCAGGCCATCTCAGATGTAGATGAGTTTGTTTCTTCATCAGAACAGATTTAGAGAAATTTACCATAACATCACAGCTCACCCACCAATAGATCCTCTGCAGTGAATGGGTGCCGTCAGAATGAGAGTTCAAACAGCTGATAAAAACTTCACAATAAACCACTAGTAAAATAAAATCAATAAAAAAAAAAATGTAAATGAAAAAATTCTTACTGGAGGAAGCAATATTATGAGTAGAGGACTTGTTTTTTTTTAGCTGGAAGCAATGGTTTGAAGTTAAGAACATCTAAATGATGGGTTTATTGCAAACGCAGCTTTTCACTTCACAAGATGTTAACTGATGGACTGGAGTCATTTAGATTACTAGTGGATTATTATGTTGTTTTCATCAGCTGTTTAAACTCTCATTCTGACGGCACCCGTACACTGTAGAGGAACCATTGGTGAGCAAGTGATGTTATGATAAATTTCTCCAAATCTGTCCTGATGAAGAAAGAAACTTATCTACATCTCGGATGACCTGAAAGTGAGTACATTTTCAGCAAATTTTCATTTTGGGTGAACTATTCTTTTAAAAGCCATTCTCCCAAATTGAGTTTTCTCTCATGTATTGAGCCAGACACTTCAGTAGCAATTACATACACTAAACTTTCCAGTTTTATTCCTATCTATATTTTGACGATTTTACAGAGGGGTTTATTCATATATAATGTGTATACAAATTTTATTCCTAAAAACACAGTGTTTTTTTCTGGCTGTTGACAGCATTTCCTGATTCATGGACTGATAAAAAAACAACACAAAAAACAACAACAAAACGAAACAAGAATTTTGAACCTGGCTTTACCCAATGTTCAGATTTCTGTTCTGGAAATGTATGCAAAGTGCATAAATGCATATGTATAAATGTATATATATATAAACATGACATTTCAGCAAACTTGTAATACAAAAAATGTTGTAATTATTAATGTAATCAATAAACTAGGTATATATGATGATGATATCTACTACTACTTTTACCCCATTCACCTGCAATGTCTTTCCTTAATGGAAGATATGAGGGTGAGAAAACTACATAAAAATAATATAAATGTAATAAGGAGGCAGGACACTCCTGATGCTACCTGAAGAGAAATATTTGCGAACAATGGCTTTTGCTTCCAGTAGCCCCTCTTTCTTGTTCTTGCCGGAGGGGGGGTTGTTTCCTAAGGCCGTGATGGTGAGAGGGCAGTGAGACGGTGGTGAGAACAGGGGGTAAGGCTGTTGGCCCTCCTCGATGGTGAAGCCCAGCACCTCTACGTGACCATAGAGGCAAGTGAGCAGGCACTTCCCACGGAAACACAAGACCTGCACAAACATCAGACACAAAACTCAGTCTTCTTGCAGAAACTAGTGATGGGAAATCAATATGATTAACTGATCAACATTTGACTGTTTTAAAGTTTGTAATGCTAATATTCACAATATTATGAATACCATTATACATACACACACACATCGTGTTTAAAAGCGTATAGCTGAGATTATCAGTCTACCTGGCCTTGTTTCATGACTAAAACAGCACGGTTGTGGGTATGATCAAAGTGGGCATGGAATTGAAGACCGTCCTCCTCCATCTGGTCTGTTTTAGGTGAGGTTGAACTCTCCATGCCATTCTTAAGAACACTATTGGCATATTCACTCCATTCTTGAGAGTCCACTGAACTGCTGCTGTCATCCAGTTCTGTGCCTCCATTTGTATGGACATGAGCAAAAGTCACAGAAGTGGCCTTTTCCCTTCTCTCCTCAGGACAACTGTCTTCAGGGATAGGCTTCGTATACAACTTCTTCAACTGTTTTAATGCAGGTTTCTCCCTTTTGGTTATCTGTTGTGCCAACTTTGCAGTCCCACGACTTGTATTTAGGAGCGATGTGTCCCGTCTGTGTATCCTTTTTCGCCATTTATTCTTGCCATGGCGTTTTGTGGAGTTTTGCGACTGAGGAGAAACCTTGTGGACTTTCATTGTCATCCAATGAACTCCAACAAGACTAAAAACGTCATAAATCCAGGGCAGGGAGACACCTGTGAATGAAGACAATCGAGTAACGACAACATAAGCACAGCTGGAGTCACCAAAAAGGATTTTAAAAGTGGATGGACAGATAGAATAACGAAAAGCTTAAACAGAATATCATTAGGTTGTTGGCTTTGTCAAGTTAACATAATAGCTTAATCCCTACCTGTTATTAATAGTACTACCTGTTGGCTTACCTTATTCCGTTGGTATAATATGATGCAATATTATCGTACCACACACATTATTACTAATCTCTAGTAAGAGTATAATTTGTTGTGATTTGATACTTTCACAGCTGTTAGTTGTTAAACATAACTGCAGCGATGCCGTTAGTTCATGTAACGTTACCTGTTTAAAGTGAGAAGCCGCTGTAACTGGTAACAAAACAGATTTGAATCAAATCAAACGTGGAACACGTATAAATAGAGTTTCTGTGAATATGCCGTTGTTTCTATGTAACTGGCAGTGGCTTCGTGTCAAATCACGCTGCACGATGCTGTTGTGGTTCCACTCCACTTATCGAGCCGAAGCTGCTCATTTCCCCCTTTTGATCTGCTTTAAGACCGCACTGTCACCGTTTGATGAATGTGTTTGAAAGGATAAATATAGTAGAGACAAAGATGAGGCGTAAACATATTAAATGTAGCACTCTCTGGTTAACAGAAGCAATTATGTGCAGCGCTGAGCGCTCACAGTTAGCGGTTGTGCCATGTGATGGCCAATAACAAATGTCACGGAGTTAGAAAGAGTTTTAATTCTATACTACTATCCTGAATAAATACTTCGCTATAAAATAATTTACCATAACTTTCAAAAATGTTATAAATTTGAAGAATTGGTGTGCAGTTTGATTGTATGAACTAAACTATTCAATCAGTTCATATTTGAAGAAATTCATTTACAGCGTAATGGGTTGAATGGCCAGCTTCGGAGACTTCCAACAATATTTCAACGTCACTTCCTGTTTCTGTTTCAACATGGCTTCTTGATGTAAAGCTCAAATTAAGCATTTGGTGCTATACGTTATATATTGTACTTAGTAAGTTACATAACGCATATATGTGGGCTTTCAGTATATGAAAAAAAGATGAGAGCAGTGATCTAATTTACGCTAAAGGTGAGTCATAAACGCTTGATTGTGCGGCGTGTAGTTTAGGGAGCGTCATTAAAATGCGGACATTGTGGTTAACGTTAAGGTAATATTAATGAATCAAATAGTTGTTAACTAGTCAAAGTTATCCGCTTAGTATGGGAAAACATTCTTGAGCATGGGTGGATGAAAACGTGCAGAATTATACTGTGTACTGTTTTATAAAATGAACTGCGCCAAAATAAGAGCTTACGGTAACCAACTATGCTTGTAGTACAATAATTGCAGTATTTTAGGATTTTCAAGAATTGCTCAAAGTTGTGCGATCTCTACAAACATTGTGTCTTAATAAAACATTTATAAATAATGATTATATAATAATAAAACCAAAACAGACACACGTTATTATTGTATTTTACACAAATGTATTATAATTCTGAGCATGAACATGTTTTCTTATCATAAATATCCATGATTAAATTTTTTAAAAGTAGTTTAAAATTTAAACTAAGTATTTATGTTTATAATTTTAATATTTAATTTAAATGAAAACGTGCAGAATTATTCGGTGTACTTTTTAAAATAAACGGAACTACGCCAAAATAAGCAAACTATTGCTATAAACACCCATGCTTGTGCAATAATTGCGATATTTCATGATTTTCTAAAATTATTTAAAGTTGCATAAAACATTTATTAGTAATGAGAGTGTAATAATAAAACCAGACCACTTACCACATTTTTTATTTTACACAAATTAATTATAATTATAAGAATGACATTTTTTTTATTATTATTATAAATGCCCATTAACACTATTTGTAAAAATATAAAAAATGTAAATGAGACATTTATATAAATAATTTACTATTTATAATTTAAATATATAATATTTATAATTGTAATATTTAATTAAATAATTTTTGGTGAACTGTTCATAAAACAAACTAAACCAAAATAAGCGAGCTATTGCAACAAGCAACTGTGCTTGTAGTACATTAATTGCAGTTTTTCATGATTTGAAAAAATTATTTACATTTATTAATAATTAGCTTGAGCTTTTTTGATTATTATAAATATCCGTGAATTAGTAAAAATTGACATTTTTTATTAAACATTTATATTTATATTACTTTAAATAGAATATTTATCATTTAAATGAATACATTTATTAATTTATACATTTATGTTGTATGTTATGTTGTCTTTATCTGTAATTTCATTCAGATAAAATGACTATTAAAATGAAACCGATGTCTCCTGCTTGTCCAGATGGAGATACTTGCTGAAGGGACCTCTCACGCTCAGCGGGTGCTGTCCTTGCTCAACCAACAGAGGGGTCTTGGCCACTTCTGTGATGCCATGTTGAGCACAGCGAGTGGACAAGTGCATCTGGCCCATCGCAGTGTTCTTGCCTGCTTCAGCCACTTGTTCCAAGACCCCAGTTCAAACATGCCATGTATAAAGATCGAGCTGCCATTAGAGTGCCCTGATGATGGACTAGAGCTACTGCTTAACTTTTTTTACACTGGTGAACTCCAGTTAGACGACAGCAATTTAGAGAAGATTCAGAATGCAGCTAGCGGACTATCAGTGCCGGATTCTCTCATACCTTGCCAGAGTTTGCCAGGTGTAGAGAATTTACAGTCACCTGTCTCGAGTGAAGATGATAAAGACAAACCACTGTTCCCTCTCACATCTGCAGACGCTCAGCCTGATCACACCCCGAAAGGAAAGACTAGATCTTGGCAGAGGACGAAAAATAAGTCTGATGCATGCAGGGTGGGTTCAGAGGTCACAGCTAGCGATGATGACCCTCCTGCCTCGACGTCTACTACCACCACACGTTCTGGAAGGCATGTAAAAGGGCCCAATCGACTAGTCGGGGAAAGTCCTATGTCTACTGTGATGAGGCAGGGAGCAGGAAGAAGAAAACCATCATCTCTAGAAGACAAAGAGCAGGAGACTTCTGCCACTGAGTACGGAGATCACCTCAAACATCAAGACATGAGTGAGACTGAGGTGCTCAGTACATCCATACTCAACCAGAAGACATTTATTCAATTCAAATAATTGAAACTTGATCATCTATGCGTTGATCTGACAATTGAATGCATTGATTATAAAAGTTGCTATAATAATGTATCGTGTCCAATTTTTGACCTAATTTCACTTAATACCAAATCCAAATTCTTGATTTTACTTGTAATCTGTTACTGTTAATTCTCTGTTGCAGGTGGATGGATCTGTTGATAACCAAAATGACAATGATGTCGACAATGACGATGATGATGATGATGACGATGACAGTGACAGAGGTGACAGTATGGATATTCTTATTGAAGGAACTGATGAAGAGTATGTGCCTCATGATTCACCTTGCTCGACCTCAAAGACTCCACGGGGAAAGCGCAAACGACATGAAAAACGTACCAATAAAGAGAATGGGGAAGAAACATCTAAAGACAGAAAGAAAGGCTCTGTCCAATGTCCAACATGCCATAAAACATTCCTCAGCAAGTACTACCTGAAAGTGCACAACAGGTATGTTCCTCTTTGTTAGGCATATATATATAATATACATATGTATGTTTTAATATCTAATAAGTATACATATGTACACACCACTATTCAAATGTTTGAGGTTAGTTCGATTTTTTTGGAAACTTTTCTTATGCTCACCAAGGCTGTGCTTGTTTGTGTCACGGTGCACACACACGAGGGACGAGGAGACGCTGGAGAATGCTTTACCAAGACTTTATTTGCACCAAGGGAGACGAACACAGGAAGACGTTCACACGAAGACCTTCAACATCGGACAGAGAACTAGGGACTGGGAACACTTTATATACACACACACAGGAGGAGGGGATGACGAGACACACCTGGGAGCCATGACACATCAAGGGAAACACCTGGGAAGAAATCAACTTAATTAATCAGGGGAGGAACAGGAAACAAACCAAATAAGGGCATGGGAAGGCACATGGGGAGCAGGACACACACGAAACATGGAACAGAGTCTGACAGTTTGATGATAAATACAATAAAATTGTGAAATAATATTGCAATTTAAAATAACTGTTTTCTATTTTAATAAAATGTCATTTATTCCTGTGATGCAATGCTGCATTTTCAGCAGCCATTACTCCAGTCTTCATTCTAATATTCTGATTTGCTGCCCAAGAAACATTTATTATTATTAAATTATTAAATAAATTATTAAACATTTATTTATTATTAAATTCCAAGTTATTAAGCAGCACAACTGTTATCAGTGATGAAAACAGTTGTGCTGCTTAATAACTTGGAAATGGTGATTCATTTGTGAGTAGAATGTTCAAAAGAACAGCATTTATTTGAATAGAATGCTTTGTTACATTATAAATGTCTCATTATAAAATGACACATTTGATTAATTTTAATGTGTCCTTGCTGAATAAAAGTATTAATTTCATTAAAAAAAGTTACTGACCCCTACCTAATGTTTGATTGTTTATATATAATTAATAATATTGTAATTACATACTGTATATAACATTATTGTTATATATAGAGGCTGGTGTTTTTTAAATAGCTATTTCATATTTTTTTTTGTAATTTTTATAAGTAATATGGCTCATCATGCCTTAATGTGAAGTTCCGTCTTTGCTTCCGTCTTGCTGTCTGCAAGGAGACATACAGGAGAGAAGCCCTTTGAATGTGCTAAATGTGGGAAGTGCTACTATAGGAAGGAAAACCTGCTGGAGCATGAAGCCAGGAATTGTCTTATCAGAGCAGAAGTGGTGAGTTTGAAAGTGGAGGACAGTTAACAATATGCATAAATACAATAAAATAATAATGCATCATTTTTGGTAGTTACTGATGCACAAATGCAGCTTTTATATTACTAATACTTACTTAATGCAACTTTGGGTTTGTGCCAGGTGTTTTCGTGTTCAAAATGTACCATGACCTTTAAAAAGCGACATGAGCTGCGTCTTCACACGGTCACACACACAGGAGAGATGCCCAATAAGGTACGTCATCCATTGTAGAGGTCAGATATGACCTTTTATCAACAGACATTGTGCCGAATCGATGTAATTTTACTTGTCATGTTAGTGCACGTCATGCCCTGAGCAGTTCATGCAGAAGAAAGACCTCAGGATCCACATGATTAAAGTTCACGGAGCTCCCAAACCACACGCTGTAAGTGACTCTAATGCTAATAACTTGGTTGGCAATATCATAATGCCCTGCTATTGAAAACTGAACAAAATCAGAGTTTTTTCTGATTACTGATGTATTATCTGTCACATGTCTTGTCTAGTGTCCGTTGTGTCCCAAGTGTTTCCTGTCCCGCACTGAGCTACGTCTACACGAGGCAGCCAAACATCGTGGTGAGAAACTGTTTGTGTGTGAGGAGTGCGGGCATCGGGCCTCCAGCCGCAACGGCCTGCAAATGCACATCAAAGCCATTCACAGGTAAACACATGACATGAACAACAAAGAACTGAAACATGCTTTATTTATTGTTTAGACTGATTGCTAATTATTTTTGCCCGCTATTCAAAGTCGAGGTTGTTAGCGAATTCTGGAATTATGCATGCATGTGGTGAAAAGACAATAAATAGCTGGACAAGAAAGAAACCTTTTTGTGATGTTTATATGTGTAATCCATTTTGCATGTTTGTGTTTGCTGGTTGGATTCTCTGCGGCCATCGGGCCTCCAGCCGCAACGGCCTGCAAATGCACATCAAAGCCATTCACAGGTAAACACATGACATGAACAACAAAGAACTGAAACATGCTTTATTTATTGTTTAGACTGATTGCTAATTATTTTTGCCCGCTATTCAAAGTCGAGGTTGTTAGCGAATTCTGGAATTATGCATGCATGTGGTGAAAAGACAATAAATAGCTGGACAAGAAAGAAACCTTTTTGTGATGTTTATATGTGTAATCCATTTTGCATGTTTGTGTTTGCTGGTTGGATTCTCGCTGAGCTGTATCTGTTGCGCTTCATTCCAGAAATGAGCGTCCTTTTGTGTGTGAGTTCTGCAATCATGCTTTTACCCAGAAAGCCAATCTCAACATGCACCTTCGAACACATACTGGAGAGAAACCTTTCCAGTGCCACCTCTGCGGCAAGACATTTCGCACACAAGGTAATTTCACAGACAGAGTGATTTAGCTCGGGCTATTTTGATTTCTAGTTCATTTTTAAAATCAAATCCATGCAGTTTCTGTATTAGTTTTGAATTGCTAACCAAATGTTTGCTGATTGTTTGAACAGCGAGTCTGGACAAACACCACCGCACACATACAGGAGAACGGCCATATAGTTGTGAGTTTTGTGAGCAGCGCTTTACTGAGAAAGGCCCTCTCTTACGCCACATAGCCAGCAAACACCAAGAAGGTCGACCACACTTTTGCCACATCTGCAACAAAACCTTTAAAGGTAAGATATCTGGACAATTACACTTTTGAGGCAGTTTTGAGAACAATTATATAGATGGCAAAAAGAAAAAAATATTATGTTACATATTATTAAAAATAGAATTTTTTTTTATTTGAAAATTAACATATATCAGAAAAATAACTTTTACATTTCCTACTTGATGTCTAAGATCTCAGCATCTCTATCCTGCTTTTGACAGGCACATTTGCGACGACACTCACAGATCCACAACCGTGTGGAGAACTACAACCCCAGACAGAGACGCTTACGTAACCTGGTAGTGGAGGACGAGAGTGCAGCTGCTTCATCTAGTCCTCCCAGCCAGGCAGAGGCTCAGGCTGAACCAGCAGACATGGTTAACCTAGTTATCCAGCCAGAGGTGGTTGTGGTGGAACAGGTCATCTCAGCCTCTGCTGGAGGAACAGGAGGAGAGCAGGCCACATGTTCAATGACTGATGGAGCAGTGAGTGGTGAACAGACTGAGACTGGAAGGACTGATGGTGGAGTGGAGCAGACTCCGTTCACTGTAGCAGATGTGATGGAGCAGACCCTGCTGGTGACCGATGCATACCCCATCCATCAGTCCAGTGTGGTGGTGGAACTGCCCAGCTCTGCAGCTGATGGGAAAGTCTAAATGAAGGGACTTCTTGACTCCAGAGCAACAAAGTATGCAGTTTAAAGGGTTAGTTCATCCAAAAACGACAATTCTGTCATTATTTCCTAACCCTCATGTCGATCCAAACACGTAAGACCTTCGTTCATCTTCGTAACACAAATTAAAGGGGTCATATGATGTTTTTTTAAAGATCATTATTTTGTGTATTTGGTGTAACAGAATATGTTGACATGCTTTAATGTTCAAAAAACACATTATTTTTCAAATACTGCTAACCCTCCATAGACAGCAAGGATCCTACCACGATCAAGGCACAGAAAGTTAGTAAGGACATCGTTAAAATAGTCCATGGTCCAACCTTAATTTTGTGTGCAAATAAAACAAAATTTATGACTTTATTCAATGATTTCTTCTCTTCCGGGACAGTCCTCCGCCATTATCGACGCATGCGTCTGGTGCTGCTAACGTAGAATTCACCTTGTTTACAAGCAGAGGAAAGCAATGCGCATGTGTCTGTTATTATTTTTGTTTTCTTTGCACACAAAAAGATGAACAAAGGTCTTACGGGTTTAGATCGACATGATTAATGACAGAATTGTCCGTTTTGGGTGAACTAGAGACATTGTAAATAAATAGCTTTCTTGCATTAATTTATTATCTTCAAAGAAGTTGGACATTTCAGTGGACCTGGTTGTATCAAGCATGATGATGCAAGATCATCTTGAGATTTCCATAACTACATTTTTGTGATCAATAGGAGATTGTCTACCGGAGTCAGTAAAAGTCATTTGAACCTAGCTTCTGCAAAAATGTTTAGCGGTTAACCAACGTTTTTCAGTAAGACTGTGTCTACAATTATTAATTGAAAATGTTCTTTCGCTGTTTGGATGAACAGACAACTTAAAAGCTTTTTATTCTATAATGAAAAAACGAATGCACTATGCCTCTCTTATTTGTACTTGCACTTGAAGTTACAAGATGTTTGACAAAATTGGATACAACAACATTCAACCAAAGTTCTTGTAAGAGACTATTAAAGACAATTATAAAACAAGAAAACAGTCATGAGCTTCATGTATACTCTTGTTTTAATGGAATAAACCACTCTAATATTGTCATAATTCTAACTCGATGGAAAATTTGATATATCTAACAAATCTGAAGGGCTGCGCAGAACATTTGAACCTTAAAACTGTATGTCGGACAGCTCTCCTTGTAATTGTGATCTTACTACATATACACAAGAAAAGCGCAAAAAGTAACAGTGCTGGCCTGGCAGTTATTTATTGATTGACCACACAAACAAACATTACACAAATCATCGCCTTGTCTGTATCGTACGAATGATTTTGGCTACAAAACAAACTAAACATTCTGTAAGAAAAATAAAATAAACATCAAGTACCGCTTTAGCGTGTGGTAGATAATGAATTAGTTTCATAAGTACTGGTATCGTCAAACACATACATTTACTCAAGAATAACAAGATACTGAATTACTGCTTCCAGTTATTAGTACAGCATCTGAATACAATTTGACATAAAAATACAATACCTTCATCCATTCCTCATGTTGTCTTCATGATCGCAGACAGCTTAATAAACACAAGATGTTTCTCATAAACTGTAACACACCTTCCTTTAAAATAAACCATGACTAGATAATAATAAACGTAATTTCATATTAAAATATGAGTTGAAAACAAGTCGGATACAAATCCACAAAAAATGTGATTACTGCATGCACGCTAGATTGTCTGAAATATGTAATTCTAGCAAGATGAATATTAAACAATGGGTTATGCTGGGACACAGTTATGTTTATCTGTCAAAATAAAATTGTTGTTTTTGGAAAATCTTTAATTCTCCTAAATATTTAATTTCAGACTTTTCATTGTGTATATAAAATAACATTTGTTATCCACATTGCAGAATCCTGTCGAATCACGCTACTTTCACCTTTTGGAATGATTGGGTCTCAAAATGATATATT
The DNA here is from genome assembly GCF_001515625.1 of Sinocyclocheilus rhinocerous. Classification (NCBI taxonomy): domain Eukaryota; kingdom Metazoa; phylum Chordata; class Actinopteri; order Cypriniformes; family Cyprinidae; genus Sinocyclocheilus; species Sinocyclocheilus rhinocerous. Next base: position 866,785 of record NW_015628351.1, read on the forward strand.
TTTTAAAAAGCAATTTTACTTCACATTAGGTTATGGCATTTATATTATATTATATTTTTTGTGGATGTTGACTTGAAGTTGCAATGCTGCAGATCACTTTAGGAGGTCCATGCTGAATTATAGAATAAATTAAAAAAGAAAAATGATCATAACCTTCATGCAATTTCCATGGTATGGATTGCTTGAAATTCGCCAAACATGATAGGCACTATTTCATCAGTCAGTCTCTGTTCAAGGTAAACACAGTCAGCATTAGAAATGCATGCAACAATTAAAGCTGTAGTAACTAACACTGGGTTACTGGGAGAAATAATGCAAACATTGATTGTCCATTCACCAGCTCCCTTTGCTGCCCAGTTGAGGGGAATATGTCATAAAGTGCAAAACACCTAGTAGCAACGTCACATTGAATAACCTTCAGTCTCATGTTTCGAAAAGTTCTCAGTGCACTTCATTGACATCTTGGTTGTGGTTCTGATTGACATTGTTGTTGTGGTTGTGAAGTGCCTGGTTGCGGTGGTGTCTGTGAAGGTGGATGGCGTTGGCCTCCGGTATGTCGATGGGTTCGAAGGTGCTTTGAACAAGAGGCATGAACTGTCGGAATATGCTGACACTTCCATGCCAGAAGGTGGGCTGGGGGAGCCGGCCAGCTGGGGTCCAAGATCGAGTAGAGGGGTCGTAGACCTCCACCACATCAGATAGCTCAAAAGTGTCATCATAGCCACCGGACACATAGAGTCGACCGCCCAGGGCTGCTACACTGCCTCCAACATGAACCTGTGGAAGGTGAGACTTTTTAGTTCTCTGTGTGAATGCCTAATGTGAGTCAATGATGTGATGCTCATATATTGTCCTATTAAATTGTTAAAAAAAAAACTATAAAAATGCAATTTATACATACAGTGATTTAAATACACCTGTTTTATGATCATGTTTTTAGTTTTTGAATTAACATTTTAAGATTTTTTGAGTGTAATACAACTGTCCTGATATCAAAAAAGAAAAAAAAAATCATATTAAATCATAGCAAATAATATCAAATTAAAAGAAAAGAAAATCTTGGGATCTTTTATGATTATTATTATTTTATATAATTATTTGTTAGAAAAAAATAAATACAAAACTCTTAATTATTTTTGGTTTGAAATTTGAATTAAATAATAATTAAAGCGCTTTTTAATTTTTGAAAACTTTTGTCTTGCAAATCCAAGATATGTGGTGTTGCCAGGAAAACGTCGTCCAACCAACATGCAGAAATGAAAAGAAAAAAAAATCTTAAAACTGGAAATTATATCATAGATAGAACCCCCGCAGACCCTCATGACTGGTTGAGGTCAACGAGTCTCCTAAAATATCCAACAAAATTTCATGGCAATTTGTTTTTTGAGTTGGTAGCTAATTAATATAAATTGTTTTTTATTCAATCTGCTTGTGCCCTAGTGACGGTTGTTCAGAGCATGGGGTACTCAAGTTCAGAGGCCAAGCGGGCTGCATTTAAACTACATAAAATGCGAAGGGCCACAAATTACAATTTGCATCATCAGACTTTAAGACAATATTTGTAGATTTACTGATGTAGAAATACAGTTTATTACTTATCTAAGTCTTGTTTGTCCTATTTAAATTAACACTGAGCATGAATATATATATATATATATGTATATATATATATATATATATATATATGAGTAAAAATCTGGAACAAAAAATTGGATTTGATGCAAAAAAAAAATGCATTCATACTCAGAGGATTGATCAAACTCAAAATGCTAAAACTAAAAACATTCTTGAGCAAATATAGTTCACAAATTTCTTTAGAAAGAAGTATTATTTTTCATATTTATATTAACTATATTGTATCAATATTTTATTTTTAAAATAGATAGCACTATTTTCCCACCATGATTCTGAAAAAAAAACTATATGACAACTAAACAAAATAACATGTTATGTATGAAACATGTTAGTTTCTAGTAAAAATTGCTGCAGTCTATTTATAGAATACAATATTCAACAAATTGATAAAAACAAGTTAAACAAATGATTCATAGCTCATAACTTCATGACTTGCTCATAAAGACTTCACTTGTTTAATTCCTGAATGAATCAACGTTTTTCGAACGAATCTCATTTTAAGTCACTTGTCTCCACCTGCTGGCATTACGTTGTAATTGATACAATCTTTATTTGAAGCATTGTCACTTTCAAAAAGGTTACTTTATTCTATTTTGATCGCTTCTGTAGACAGCAGTTTATATCCCAACTATAAACTTTTATTCCAGTACTTCTGTGATTATCTGAATGTTTGTAACAGAAATAACGATACAAAAGACTTTGTAAAGATGTTTCATATAAATGCTCTCTCTGGTCAGCGGCAGCGCGAACGCAGATTTGAATGTTAAGCCTCGTACACACCGGGACGATTATTGTGCACTTATCGCCAACGTTTTTTGACGCGTCTTTTGTGTTTATACCCAAGCGATTTTCGCTGGCGATGAGCCGAGTGAACGTGCAAATTCACTCCCTGACATTAGATGGTGCTTAATGAAAAACAGAAATACCCCGGTACACATCGAATCCTATTTGATCTGCAATTCCTCTCCATAACAACTCGCTCTTATCGAGATTTTTGTAGTCGCTGTCACGTTTGTCATAAAGCCCTTCGTGTTCAGACACCAATGAGACCAGCAGCTCTACATTCATCTTGCCTCGATGCATCTTCTTGGTCTACTTACTTCCTCTTCGTCGTTAGGTATTAATGTGTGCTCGGCAAGACCGTGCTTGAGCGCAAGTTGTGTTTTACTGTAACTTCAGCAGCTCCAGGCACGTGAACAAAAGTGCCAATCCCATTGGTCGGCCAGTTTTTAACGTGGCGCGTCAAACCCAAAAAACGAGCCCGAGGAGTTTAAAAAAAAAAAGATGCTTTTACGCCTTGCGCGTCGGTGTGCACACTCACATTGGCGCCCTTTGTTTAGTCAAGAGGCGTTAAACGTCGGCAATAATCACGCGCGATATTCGTCCCGGTGTGAACAAGCCTTTACAGTGTGATTAAGGCTTTAATAGACATATAGTTGAATCATTGTCATTTATGAACAAGATTGCGTGGGTGATTGGATCTGTTTGCGATCTATGTATTTAAATATCCAACAATATATGACAGTGAACATACGACGCGACAATATATGGTTTAAGGGTGTTCTTCAAGCAATCTCTGGTATTTTCATAATAATAATCCAATGCTAATCGACATAGCCTTTATTAACATATAGAATATATTATCTGCCTCGTTTTGTGACAAAATCCACACATCAGATCACAAAAGTTATTTCAAAAAAGTAAAATCATGTTATTAAATGTCCGCTTTTGTTGGACAATGCTTCTCTTTTAAATTGTTTGGGGCGTGTCGCTTTTTAATTGCACGTTAGTTACAGCGCTTGCAGACAGAGATCGAGCAGCTTTTACTACTGCGATTTGTATACATTTAATAAAAAAAAATCAAACTGGCTAATATTTTTTAGTGCAAATTTTAATAAAAATACATTAATCTTCAGCATGACGCGGGCCACAAAATTAATGCAGACGCCTGTTGAGTACCCCTGGTTTTAGAGGTACTTACTTTTTTTCCTTAAAAAAAATAAATAAATCAACACTAAGTAAAATAGTCACATTTTCTTGTGAGAGTGGGATGAAATCAGATCATTTTAACTTTTTTATGACAAGGTCAGTTCAGGTTGTAAAATGTCATCAAAGGTGTGGTCACGTTAGCAACATTTCACAAGCAAAAGGGTCCATTGTCAATAGTGATGCAATGGCCAACTTAAACCTGATGCAAAATCTGTATGGAAAAATGTTTCGTCCTCAAGCGAAATATCAGATCACGTGGATTAGTATTAAAATGACTAAATTTGACCTGTAAATATTTGTTAAACAATGGTAAATGTGATTGCACAGTTAAACACACAAAAAGAGTGAAACAAGTTAAAATTGACATACTTGTGTCATGGGACTAATCTTATCCCAATCGTTTTTCTGTGGGTTGAAGACATCTACTTCTGCCGAATCATCCCTGAAACACAACAGTTGTCATGAGAAACATGGAAACCTCACTTCCTTTATTGTTTCTTTTTTCTGCGTATCATTAGAAACTGGATATTTAAAATTGTGAGAAAAAACTGAGCGCCTTACCTTACAAAGTAGATCAACCCATTTAAGGTCACTGATTTGGGGGCAAAGGACCAAGGAGGCAGTTCTCCATTGTTCACTAGTGACCAGCAGTTGCTTTCAGCATCGTAGCACTGAATTGCCATTGTGTCCTCTCCGGTTAAACAGCCGATGGCGTAGAGTCGTCCCCTACACGCTGTAGTAGAACAGTTATCCATGGGATGTGGCATGGGCGGAAGGGCCTCCCAGCAATCTAGAGTATGATCGTAACGCTCTGTGCTGTCAGAGGCTACCACATAGAGTTGACCCTTCAGGACGCAGGAGCTGTGGTACTCTCTGGCTTTCAGCATGGGGGAGACCTCCGTCCACTCATTCACACTGGAGTTGTATCGCCAAACGCAATCATACAGACGTGATCCATCTGAGCCGCCTGTCGTAAATGAAGCAGGTTTGAAAGCTTAAACACAATACCAAACAGACAAAAATAGAATAGCTGTTCTTTCCTATCATTTATCCAACCCTATTTGTCAAACTTGCCTACACTAATAGACTCACATTGTGTCACTCTTCAGGGTTACTGCTATAAATTGGGATTGTTTGATTCGGTTAACAGTTCTTGTGTAGCCTGATTACAGAATGAATTACTTCTGAGAATCAGTTCATCTTTTTAGTGAATCAAACATACAGCTTACAACTAAAGGTGTGGACATATTAGTGAAATTTCAGCAAAAAAATATTCATTATTATTGTCAGTAGTGTGGCGAACTATGAAGCACAGCTCTTGGAAAGTCACATTCAAACCAAGCAGCTTTCTTGAACCTATTTCAAAATCTGAGTAGACTAGAGAAATCTTTCACCCTCATGCAAAATTCGAGATTATGTGGATTCCTACTGAAATTACTGGAGTTTGTCTGTGAAAATTACAATGGTAAAAGTCATTGCACCCTAAAGGTATAGGTTACCTGAAAATGAAAAGTTTTGTCATCATTTACTCACCGTCAGGTCGTTCCAAACCTGTATTTCTTATGTTGAACACAAAATAATATATTTTGAAGAATGCTGGTAACCAAACAGTTGATGGCCCATTGTCCTTCTTTCCCTACTATGGAAGTCAATGAGGACTGTTTGGGTCTTCAAAATATCTTCTTTTTTGTTCAACATAAGAAAGAAACTATTACAGCTTTGGAACGACATGAGGGTGAGAAAATGACAAAATTTAAATTTTTGGGTGAACTATTCCTTTGACTTAAATCAATGCAGTTATTGACTGGTTGTTCATTTTACATGTAGTATAAATACACATTATGTGTTTAGCTAGAAATATAATAAAAAAATGATTGAAATATATTACCATTTTTTGTTTTCTAAGCAATGTTATTTAATAAAGAGTTAAGGCTTGTTATTGGAATCCTTAAAGTCATTAAAATGCCGGTGTAAATGCACCTTATGGAAGAATCCTTTCAAATTTATATTGAAATTATCATTTGTAATGGAATTGTATTTACTTTTTAACAAATATTACTTGAAAATAGTAAAAGAATCATTAAATAACCAGAATCATGTGGAATCGGAACCGGAACTGTTGAATTCCATAGTCAGTGCTCATTCACCTTTTTAAACACCACTTACATAACAGCAAAGGACTACTTAGAATAGAAGCAACATTTAACCGCATGAGATGGTTTCTCGATTGAAACATTGTCCGTATCTGAAGGCAACATTTATGTCACCTGAAATCACATTAGTCACTGCTGATCTGGCAGAACATTATGTCCTATCACCACACTCTTACATAGCTGAATATACAGGGGTTTATTTATACATTGGCTGCCATGTTGTAAACAGTTTGGAAAGGAGGACACTCTGAGCCTGCCAGGGGATTTGTGCTTTCTTCTTTCACCTTAGCATGAAATAATTACGGCAGAAGTTGAACCTGCTTGTTGAGTATGACTTTGTCCCACAAGGAAACGTCATCATTGTACTAACCTGTCACGTAAATGTCACTGCCCAGGGCGGCTATGCTGTAGCCACCTCCAAGGTGGTCTGGGAATTCTGCTAAGTATCTCCACTGTCCGGTCTGTGGGTTGTAACAATCCACAGTAACAAGCTCATCACAGTCTTGATCACATCCTCCTACCACCACCAGAATTTCGGCCAGGCCGGTGGACGGACGTGGGCGCATTCGATGACTGGGTCGGTCATGGCGGTCATATTCGTAAGACTGAAAGCTGCGTGCCTCGCTGACTAACCGTAAACAGGCTGGCGACAAGTAGACCAGTGGATCACTCTCTACGTGGGCCAGAAGATTGAAACGGCGAACAAACGGCAGGCGTACTTGCTGCAACAACTCAGGCCAGTAATGCAACCGGTGCTGCAAGTCGGCTTTAACCCAGCGCACGGCAATCTGGTACGCCGTTTCTTCCTTATCCACACACAGTCCGTCATCAGACACAAACTCCAGCAGCCGCTTCCATGACAGTCGTTCAAAGTCCATGCTCTTCGCCAGCTCCACAATGTTCCTCAGCACGAAACGGCGAGCGCTAGCTGCTAGTTCACGACAGGCGTAAGCCTCTGCGAAGTCCTGGATTTCCAAGCAGTTGGAAACATCAAGTCTCTGCTCCAGGAATGCACAGCACGCTTCTTTGACGGATGGGAACTGGAAGAGGTCCGCCGTCTTGAGCAGGAGGTCCACGTTGTCGTGTGTGACGGTCACGCAACCCGTGTAGCAAAAGTCCACCAGGAGGCCCAACAGTTCAGCTGATACTTCGTGTAGCACCACACGGTCCATGACGCTCTCTCGCAGTGTACCGGCAAACATGGCACGGAAGTAGGTGCTGGCAGCTGCTAGCACAGTTCGATGGCAGTGGAACTCTTTGCCTTCAGCGCACAACGTGACATCGAAGAACTTGCGCTCGGCACGGAGCTCGTGGATGCCACGAAGCAAGTTGACCGCGTGGGCTGCGTCGAAGAAGGGCAGCATAGAGGGCTGTGTTTGTAAAACTGAATTCTCCATAGCTTACGGGATTTGTCTTGGCGTACGTCTGGTCAGAACTCTGGATTCATCTTTAAAGAGAGAACAGGAGTTTTAGTAGTAGTTTCTCATTTGACTTTGTGAAGTTCTAAAAAACCCCAAATTGAAGTTTCTGCCTACCTGTGTATCTTCTCAAAGCGTTTAAATTTGTGAAAGGGACACAGTAGCTTCTAGAACCAAATATCATGTGGTTATGACGAATGTGTGCAACCGTTGGTCTCTTAAGAACGTGTGCTCGTCGTGTCTGGTCTATAAATACACCAGCAGTGTCCATTTTCACAGGCTGGGGGGGGGTCTCCACACACCATTTAGCTTCACTTACTGGAGATTACAGAAACTTCTCCACTCTTGAGTAACTCCTCATAAAGCAACAAATCTAAAGTAGGTTTAAAGGGTAAGGCTAGTTCAGCCAGAAATAAAACTGTGTGATCATTTACTTTAATCTCGTGCCATTCCATTAGTATTGTTTATTTTTTTAATTGAAGCACAAAGGAAAGAATGATTTTTTCCATATAAACATGACTTGTGAAAAGGACAAAAAGGAACAATAAAAGTAACAGTACAAGTTGTGTGCTATATTCTAAGTTTTTTGAGGCAGTATGTGAGTGTCGAGTGAGAAACAGATTTTTCTCTCTGTTGTAGCCCTCTAACTCATTTGCCTACACTAAAGGCCCGTTTACACCAAGAACGGTAACTACATTAGTATTCACATCGGCTTATGATAATGTTCTATTTATTATAAGCATACCATGCAGTTATGTTGTATGTCACTTTAAATGCTTAACCACATTAAAGCTGCAGTCCGTAACTTTTTTTGGTTAAACCAGCCAGTGTCCAAAACTATCGCCTTACTTTAGCCCGATTCACAACGGACAGTTTATAATAATTAGGGCTGTGCAAAAAAATCGAATGCGATTTTCATGCGCATCTCGTCAGTAAAGCCGCTCCTGTCATTAGTAGTAAATCTCCAGCACGTGCTTTCAGATGAAGCGGCATTTACTACACAGAGCCATAGTTCACTGACAAGATACACAAAATCGCGTTCAAAATCGCAGGCGATTCATTGCCGTTCAATTTGAGTGGTACGGGTAGGTTTTTGCAGGAAATTCGAGCATGGCGCTGCGTCATTACATCACGTCTGTAAACATAAAGAAGTTGTCCCGGCTACTAGGATATTGCATGTGAGGATCCTGCAGGTGGCCGATCATTTATAGCCTTTTCTCACAGCAGCTGGAATAATTAAATGTATCATTTTGATGGCGGATTGTAATCCATAAAGGATTATGTGTTTATGAAACACATGTGAATGAAATTAAATTATATTCCAGTTATAAATGTGCTTCTGATTACAGATAGCCTGGGATTACATATAACAATAATAATAATTTGAACGGTTTGATGTGATATGAGCTAACCGATCTTTAGATTTAATCACCATTGGTAGCGAGATTTATGGTAATGCTTTTTTCCTCAGTTGGTCAGAACAAACGTGGCAGACTTGTTACTTACTTGTTCAGATGGCAATATGCGTAGAAAATTTGTATTTGGGTCATATTCCAAGGCGTAGGCTAGAATCTGTGATTGAGAAGTACAGTAAATATCCACACCGGTGGATCGACTGACTGCCACACATACTCTTCAGAACATTACATTCATCTGGGCTGGAGGCGTGCCGACTCACAATCCACGCAAGCTAGATAATTCCGCACACAGCTGCAATTCCAGGTTTTCAAACAGAGATGGCGACAAAGAGGCAAAACTTACGGACTGCAGCTTTAAAGTCAAGTGTATTCTGATTGCCTGTCAATTTTCATCATTTATCAGTTGAAAAAATAGGAACAATATCATTGGAATCACTTTCAGAACTGTGTTGTTATTGTTATAATTGTGGTATGGACTTCCCTATTGTCATAGAATTAGAATGATTATTAAAGGGGCCATATGATGCGATTTCAATTTTTCCTTTTTCTTTGGAGTGTTACATACACCAAATAATGTTCTTTTTAGCAACATCATATGACCCTTTAAAACTTCACAGTTATAGTTAGCATTATAGTTATGGTCAGAAGAAGAAAGTAATACGTATGATATGAGGGTGAAAAAATAATTGACAGAATGTGTATTTTGGGTAAACTGTCCTTTTAAAGTAAGATGAACAAATTCTAAATTATACAATATTCTGCTCACAAGTTATTTCATAAAATGAAAGAGCATTTAGCAGTCTGCATGAATATGCCCTACACTGTTTCTCCTCTATATTCTATTTCTATTCTCAACAAGAGTCACAAGGCAGGTAGCTAAAGTAAGGGATTTTTCAATGGCAGTGTGAGTTTAAAATAAAATGGCATTTCCATCTACAGGGTCAGGTATCAAAACAGGTTGGCAAACACATGAGTCCTTGAAGGCATAACACAAGCATAGCTTATACTGAAGAGCCATGTGACATTAGGCAGCTAAGCTCAGTGAAGTTTTATGAAGGTTGGCACATCAAAAAGAATGAGAGAGGAAGAGAGAGAGAGAGAGAGAGAGAGGGGCCCCAAAGGGTCAACAAACGGCAGAGAAATAGACCTGCTCTGAACAGCAAAGCTCTACAATTTTCAGTGAGAGACCTACATTATGCATAGCAGGGTTGAGGAATAACGCATTCATTTGTGCATGTACTGGGCTCCGAGAGGCTGGGTATTTTTGGAATGCATTAGATGCCAATATATATTCTCCATAATGCAGCATCACACAGTGTTGCATATTAGGCAACTCGCATACCAATTTGCTTACTAGTAGTCTGTTTACCAGTCAGTCTGAGAATAGCATGGCTGGCAGTGACCAACACAAGACTTCTCCTGACTTGTCAATACAGTGTCATGATCTATAGTTATGACTTATGAGACATGATTCATGACTATACACAGGAAACGCATCTCTGTGATGTTGTGTGGGCTGCCATATCAACTTTAGGGCTTTCTAAAACATTAGATTACTCAAAATCCTGATCTGTAAGACAAAATATTTCTCAATAAGCATAACAAAACCATTATTGAATATTTATATATAGTTAGACTGCACTTCAAATGTGTCTATTTACTGGACCCTTGCAACCAGTGGACCGTCTCTGTATCTTCTCTGTACAACTTTAGAATAACAAACCCCTTTATGAACCCCTCAGGGCCCCTCTTCCATCTGGAGAGCCATTGTACACCCTGTGTGTTTCTATAACCCACCAGTGGCCTGCAGTCTAATGTTGCACCTGACTGAGAGATGTCCATCATAACACAGCTGCCATGGCTCTGCATTCCATCAGCACAAATCCAAAGGAGCTGAGCATGTTTGGGCCTCGGGACAACCGCAATCAGGCATTGCTTCACTCTATATAGACAGTTAAACCAGTCCTCAATCCATCACATTTATGCTAAAATAGAATTTGTTTCTTTGGTGGGAATCAGTGTGTGTGTGTATGTATGTATATATATATATATATATATATATATATATACACACACACACACATACATACATACATACACACATTGTTATATTGTGTTATATTATATTGTTATATATTTAGCTATATAATATAACATTTTATATAACATTTCTTCAAGTTATATATGTTGAAAACTCGTCCTCTCCTCTCACTTTCAATTGAAACTGAACAAAAAATAGGTAAGTAGATAGCAATCTAACCATCAGCACTGCATATAAAATTTATTTGCTTACAAATTTACGGATTAAAAAATTATTTAAAATGTTTAGACATTGAATGTTGGGACTGCTACTTTTACCCTTTCATTTTTCATTTCAGACCCTTTTTTTCATTTTCATTTCAGACCTTTCTGCTATATCGCCTATAGCCAAGAGACCTTCAAAATCCAGTCTATTTTAAGATTTGACCTGACGGTTAATGTCATGCATTGCTCATCTCACCTACTGCCAACTACCAACGAGGCTTCACGTAACAACGGAAACGTTTCTAATATATTTTTAATCCACTGAATTAATCACAAAGACTTGAGTGTCATGATCACTACAGAAACACACGTGAAATCGGTTCCCGACACAATAACCGTCTGCTGTTTGTCCGCTTCGGTTGAGAAAAACAACACGAGAAGCGTCACATTTTCACCTTCATACAATGGCTGTTCCTGACGCTTTTCTACTTACCGAATCCAGTTGTTAACGATTTCGGTTGCTATCCGCCTCGGATAGTTTGACAGATTGGTATAAATGGTCCTATATCCCTATTTAGCGTTTAACTTTGCTAGTGTGTCTGTTTTCTCTTCGCTCATGTCAGCGCCATGACTCCGCATCATAAGAGACCCTCATTGGACACTTGTGCAGCAGTTACATGATGACGTGATCTCTCGCAAGTTTGACTGTCCAAACTGTTGAACTGACGCCGCACATGGACGCTCATCAATTACTTTATGACATTGAGATTCTCTGTTCCCGTTGTGCGTGAAACCGGTATGTTTGTACTCACTAAAACTGTCGAGTCTTTAAAAAGATCATAGAGAATCGGGTTTTGCATAAAGTGCTAAACACCGAAAGCTGGTTAAAGTTGTCACGGTTGTATCAGGTTTTGAATCAAATGTCCAGTTGTTTTTATGCTTGCTTTCTCTGTCATGTTCAGTTTCAAAATCGTAAACGTATTTATCTAGTAGCATATTTTTTTGTATTCATACTCCAAACAAATTTTCAATTTTTCAATTCATCAAACTAAGATAGATTTTAAATTAACTAATGAGTTGTTTATCAGTTGCATGTTGTGGAAGATGGCATAAGATTTTCATTTTTATTATGAAATACTATTTTTCTTATGTCAGTGACAACATGTCCCTCTACTAATTCAATAAACCATACATTTTATTTATTGATTTTACTAGGAAATAGTTAAATAACTAAATGGTTTACTAGTAAAATAATTGATTTTACTAGGAAATAACTATTCTGTAGACTTCTGGATATTATTAAAAAAAACACCACTCTGAAAATATAGTGAGAAGGGATAGTTCACCCAAAAATGAAAATTAGCCCATTATTTACTCACCCTCAAGCCATCCTAGGCGTATATGACTTCCTTCTTTCAGATGAATCCAATCGGAGTTGTATTAAAAATTTACTTTGAGCTTCCAAGTTGTTTAATGGCAGTCAGCAGGTGTTGCAGTTCATCAGTCCAAAAGACATGAAATAAAGCGCATGCATCCATAATAAAAAGTGCCTCACACGGCTCCGGGGGGTGAACAAAGGCCTCCTGTAGCGAATCGATCCGTTTTTGTAAGAAAAATATCCATATTCAAAACGTAATAATCACTTCAATCTAGCTTGCGCCAACAGTTGTACATGGAAGCAGTTCCAGGTGGATGACGTATGAGGTCAGCGCTGTGCATGCGCCGGTGTGTCTCGTGGAAACCAACGTTTGTTTACAGGATCAAAGGAAGCAAAGTTTCCTTACTTTAGCAAAGGAAAACCAGTCTCCTCTTGGCTTTTATCGAAATCCTCTGACATTCTTCTTTACAAATCCTTGTTTTGTACTTCTAATTCATGACTGTTGTTTTGTTTTGATCCCTCCCCTGCGCTTCCGCGTTCGTCACTTCCGAGCGGCGCATGTGCAACACCGACGTCTTACATCATCCGCCCGGAGCTGCTTCCGTGAGCAGTGAACAGTGAGCGCAAGCTAGATTAAATTGATTATTACGGTTTAAATATGGTTATTTTTCTTACAAAAACGCATCGATTAGCTACAGGAGGCCTTTGTTCACCCCCCAATTATTTCTGGGGCAATATATCGCACAACAAAAAGTTGTTATCGTGACAGGCCTATATACACCTAGGATGACTTGAGGGTGAGTAATTCATGGGCTAATTTTCATTTTTGGGTGAACTAACCCTTTAAGCCTTGGCCTTCCATAGCTATACACACACAAAACTAGCCTACTTCAAATCTTTAATCAGATTGAAAATTTTTGCATTTTGATGTTTGCTCATAATTCTTTTGGCTTAAGAGCAAAGAGATTATTTCGTGCTTTGCTAGATTTTGATTTAAGATGCTAGGCCCCCTGTTGCTGTAAAATAATATTTTCTGCCAAGACTAAGATTTGCATGCATAATCAGAGATAATTATTTGTGCGAATGAATGGTTACACGAAAAACAGAAATCTAGTCAGTTTGAAAAGAACATTTCAGATAAGATTTTAAACATCATGATTAACAAAAACTGTCAGATTTTTGAATCATGTTCAATTTTAAATCTGGATTTAGTATGTGTGCTTAGAGGTTTTTAAATATGAAATGAGAGATGATTTGTGACACATAAATTAAATTACATGGGATCCAATAAATACATCTAGCTAATCCTGAAGCAGTTTTGTGCCAGAAATGCAAATGACTATACATTTAGTCAAGTTAGTTGCTGTTATATATGAACATTCTAAGATTACAAATTACTTATTTCTTCACAATTATTATTTTAAAACAAGTAGTCTCACATTCCCATGAAGTATGTGAGGAATCATCAGCTTTTATTGGCCCAGAAAATGCTGACACTCCCTTATAGAGAGAAAACACTTTGATGCCGGCCTCATGCTGCTGCTCCTCATTGATTAGCATGACATTGAGTGCATTTTAACATGCTCACAATTGATGTGGTGAAGAAACTGCCACATAACTTTGATGTATTCATCCTTGAGACTATATTTTGCCTTTAAGCAAGTCTTTCAATGCAGTAATGCTATAGCTAGGGAGGAATGGGCTGAAATGCACCCTGCTCAGTCTAGTTTAAGAACCCATGATTATTTCTGAGAGATGAGATTGGGTTAGATTGCAGTGTTTATCCATCTGAAATGACTGTACGGGAACATTTTACTCACTAGATGGAGCTATGTCACATATGTATTTGTTTTTTAGTTAAGCTGAATTTAATTTGTTCTATTATTGAAAACATTGCAAGCAATGCGAATAGTTATATTATATGGTATTATTTATCATATTTATTTATATAATTCTTGTTTTTATTATGTAAAAACAAACAATGATCAATTTACTGGGCAGCAAAAATCCATTGACTATCACGGCATGCCAAGCATAACTGCTTGCATAAATCCAGTGTGCATTATATTCTCATTTTCCACACCTCTTGGCAATGTTAAGCATGGCTTTACTGCTTTGCTTTAGACACACTACCAGGTTTGTGCATTAATCATAAAAATTAATAAAAATGTAAGGTTTTGTGTTAGTCATTTGTATTGCTGGATGACGTAAATGTAAAGCTGGATTTAGGCACTGAAGCATATGTTACTGATCAACACATCGGTGGACTGTTTTGTTCTATTATCATTCTGCTGAGCAGAGCGGTGGGAAAAAACACCAGTCAGACAGTCAGAGCATAAATTATTGATACAACTGTTAAATCAGAGTGTGGATGGAAATGCCAATAAACACTTCAGCCGGCAGGGAAAGAAGAGGGAAGTGAAATGGTTCAGAGTAAGATTTTGCACCGTTCTCGGCACACAGAAACAATCATAACACTGCATTCAAAGTGCTGCATGTAAATACACACTTTCCAAAAATAACAATCGGGTTCAGTAAGTAGAAAATATCATCTATTGTTACATCTATTGCCGTTGGATAATTGTGGAATTCGGTAGTTTGATATTTCCTAATATTCACTGTCGTCCATGGCAATCACGCTTTTGGTAGCTGAAACCGGCGCTACTTTTAAGTCCCACAGACTCACTCTCTATTGTTTAATATGCAGTTTGCACAGTTTGTGTCTCTGTTTTTCAACTGTGGTGAAAATGACCTCAGAGGACTTAGTATTAGCCTACTGTTTGTCTTGCTTCTTATTGTTTTGTACATTATAATGGACTAATTTTCTTAGCAGAAGTTTTAAGATAGTATACAGATAATAGGCTATTATTAAATCACTTTACGTCAATATTTAATGTCCAGATATTTATATCGGAAGATAATTGCTGCAGTGTTGGGTCTTGTTGCTGAGTTTGTTTTTTTTAATGGATTTTTTCCCCCATTTACTTCAGTTCTGATTACTGCGTTTTGGTATATTTTGTGATAATGAAATAAAGGCTGTACATTGTCCATTGCATATTTGTTAGTACATTAGCTGTGCTAAAGGACCCTGCTTTAGCTTTAGCACTTTAATGTTCACTTGCTAATGTATGGATGTGCACTAATATCAGAGTGTGTGCATGTGCCAGTCCACGTCTGATGGCGAAACGCGCTGAAGATCCTGGGTGAAGGGGTTAATGCATTCTAACCTAAACTCATAAATCTCCAGGGAAATTATTATAATCAGATGATGCTCAAGGGTGTAGCTTAGAATTCAAGAGGACTTCTAAGAAAAGCAGTGTGGTTTTTTCTTCCTTTTTTGTCCTGTTCCTGCATTTATAGTACCTCATATATAGTCCAAATGGGTAACACTTTACAATGCGGTGGCACTAATATGCATTAATTCATGCTTAACTAATGCACAGATAATCATGAGTTAATATATAATAACTCATGAAGAACTAAACCATTTATTAAAGGGGTCATATGATGCGATTTAAATTTTTCCTTTCTCTTTGGAGTGTTACAAGTTCTTGGTGCATAAAGAAGATCTGTAAAGTTGCAAAGACTAAAGTCTCAAATCCAAAGAGATATTCTTTATAAAAGTTAAGAGTCAACCACGCCTACCTAAAATAGCTCGTTCTAACACGCCCCCACATACCTACATCACGATGTGGGAAGATTTGCATAACACTAAGTACGTTTTCATATTTAAAAGATTTGCCACTGATGATTCAAATGTGAGTTTTGAGCAGTGTAGAGTAGCACTTGTTGTTCGTCATTTCTCCGATCACAAATGCAGACATGGTTTTATGTTTACACGGCACGATACAATGCAACGCGTAAAAAGACAGTATAAGTAATTTTAATTCGTAATTATGTCCCCACTGGATGCAACAAATGACTCGTTTATAATGGGTTTTTAATGTTTTTGTCTCGTCGCTCCGGCCAGGACACGGCATCACAGTATGGTAAGGGGCGTAACATTTCCGTCACACGCTTGAGGTATTCGGCCAATCACAACGCACTGGATAGCTGGCCAATCAGAGCACACCTCGCTTTT
>NW_015628351.1:883110-884201 GCF_001515625.1 Sinocyclocheilus rhinocerous
TTTTTTTAACCTTAAACCGCATAAACACATTTCATTACACCAAATACACAAAATAATGTTCTTTTTAGCAACATCATATGACCCCTTTAATAATTACTGCATCAGCAACAAATGAACATTCTATATGATTCCTAGATTAAGTAATCAATAAATTGTTAGTAGTTAAATGTGTCTAAGTATTAATTCCCTTATATTAACTAATGATGTAAATTCATGTGTTAATTACCACAATGGGTCGAAGCCATGCATTTCAACTTCCAGTTGTCTGCTTTAATTAATCATTAGCTAATGATTTGCAAAGATATCATTATGTTATGACTTTACTTGTTGAGGCACATGACTAACTAACTAATTCTAAATCCAAAACTACAATTACCTATCAATTAGTTAATAGTTCTGTGCCTCAACAAGTAAAGTCATTTTTGCTATTATACCTCCATTAATCAGTGTTTTATTCTTTTATTTGCACATGATTAGCTATTCAGGCCTGAGGTTTATTGTTTATTGTCCTTCAAATAGCAAAAGTACCGTTGGCTTTTTTAATTTGGAGACTGGTGACTCGATGGTGGCTGGACTCATCATTTCCATGTGGATGTGTTGACTTGGGGACATGGAGTTAGCTGTTATCCTTCAATTTAAAGGCTGTGTGTCAGTTAAAAGAAGGTCCAGCTGCTTTCATCTTCAGTTAACAGCAAAAAATCAGTTCACAGCTGCCCATCACCTTAAAGCTGAATGTCAATGTGCTTGTTTAGGCTGCTGCTTCGGCATTGTTTTAACTCTGATTGGAAACGGTCTGTGCCCACAATATCAGGTCAGAAATCTTTCTTTCTAGGATCATAAATTTGTCTCGTCTAGTCTCTGACATGCCATTATCTTTGCTGTCACATCACAGGTAGAGAGCAGAAATAGTTTTAGCAGTTTCTGGCTTTTGCTCATTTATTCAGTAGACGTTTGTCTCAAGAACCCAGTTCAAAGCTGAACATAACACAAACAACTGATTTCTATTATAATATATTTATTTCTGTGATGGCAAAGCTGTGTCACATGATTCTTCAGAAATCATTCTTATTATGTTATAATGTTAAAAACGG
>NW_015628351.1:884211-905493 GCF_001515625.1 Sinocyclocheilus rhinocerous
TACTTTTTTTCCCCCCTGGATTCTTTGATGAACTGAATGTTCAAAAAGTACCGGTGTCAAGCTATAATTTTTTTATAGCTTGGTGGTAAAGGTTTGAATAGTTACAATTATTTAGGTTAAAATAATCTCTGCTCTTTTGCCTTGTGGCAAAAAAAAAAATGTTCTTTTTAAATCAGTTATTTGCTTCCTGTTCTTGACTGTTTTTGTTCTGTTGTTCCAGTTTTCAGTTCTGTTTTTCTCTTAAATTAGAGGTTGAAATACTGTACTTGACAGGTATCAATTTTCTTTCCTTTCACAATAACAGAAATTTCACACATCATAATACAAATATAAATAAATAAAATGGAGGGTTTTGATTGTATGACTACTTTAATTACATATAATTTTGATGATATTTTCAATTGCAGTCTCTTACAGTTATAGTTCAAAAAGAAGCTTTGTTGACTGGGTGTTATTCTTTATGTAATAATAGCGTCTGACAGAAATATATTTGACAAACTACTGTATATCACATTTATGCAACTGATTTTAAAGATCTGTAAGCGACTTTGTGGGTTCAGAGAGCATTTCAGGTCAATTAGACAGAGAATCAGCTTCCATCAGTGCAGCCAGAGGAAAGTAATGAGGCATAAGGAATTCTGCATAAAAATGGGTTATTGTATCTGAGATGAATACAAACCTCCAGCAATACCAACCTGTAATTAGTCTTTTATCATTAGGCCAATTGGCATTGCCTCTTTAGCTCATTTGGCTGTTATTGTCATCAACCCCTGTGAGTCTTTAAATACCACAATGGATTTTCACTGTCGGTACTATTCATCGCCCGAATTCTATTAACCTGCTATTTTCTGCACCTTTAAAAACCTGATGTTGTGTCAACCCTCATGGTGATTATATGCATTTCTGAGACAGATAAAAGGGTTAAAGGAATAGTTTACTCAAAAATGAAAACTCTCTCATTATTTACTCACCCTCATGTCATTCCAAAACTGTGACTTTGACTTTCTTCGGTGGAACTCAAAAGAAGATATTTTCTTCTGTTCATGCAATGAAAGGTGTCCAGTGTTGTTTTGGACCCCACTGACGTTTTTATATGAACAAAAACAGTACTTCAATATATGGTGTTCCACAGATGAGTAGAAAAAAATGTGAAGATGAGTATGAAGTGAATTTTCATTATTGGGTGAAATATCCCTTTAAGTGCCAGTAGAAAGATAACTGAAACCCTTTCTAGACATTTGACATGGTAACTTATGGTTTGTGAACTCATTGTAGTCTATATCTTGCAGGTGTTCTTCGTTCTGTTCAGTGACTGAATCGAGTCCATATTTACATTCATTACACATAGACGCCTGAAACCCTTGTCCTATGGGACACATGTACTTGATTTAATAAATCTTCGTCAGCTTGGCTCTCTCTGTCTGCTCCTTTGTAGTCATGGCAGAATAAGAAATAAACATCATTTGCAAGGCTCTACTGACTCTAAGTTTGGTCTTTGCTTTTTCGACTGAATTCCCCTGGTGTTACCTATTATTTGTGAAATGGGATGGAAATAATTTATCTTGTGTTTCAGTCACATTAGAAAGACTAGCACTTCCCTTCACTTGCACAAGAAATGTATTTATTGCACACATCTTCATTTTGTCAAAAATGCATTAGGATGCAGTAGTGTTTACTCTTGTTTTTCGGCCACATTTATCAGAATCTGTTCTTTTGTTTACACACTTGGGAAAGGGAACAAGGGCCTCCACAGAGTGTCCAGACTCGACCGACATTCATCCATCCATTTACCCTTGATCCGATGCAATCAATCATTCTGTCGGCAATTGAAAGAAAGGCCAGCACAGCATTACTCATTACTGTAGTAAGTGTCACAATGCTCTACTTCCGCACAAGGTTCAAAAGGAACCTGAATTGACTAAAGGAAGTGAACTTTAAACTGTTTTTTTTAAATCATTATTTTATGCTAACTTTTTTATGCAATAGATGCAGATGCAACTAAAAAAGGACAGTAGTGCATATAAATTAAATTAAATTCTAAAAGAATATTTGAATTTAAACTCAATCAAATGTCTATTCAAATTAAATTTTTTCCCCCTGTGGAAATGCATTTTTACAGTTGGTGCTTCTTATATTCTGCAATATTCCTTTTTTTTTTTTTTTTACACAGCGAGGATGCATTAAGTTGACCAAAAAGGACAGTGAAGACTTTTACGTTCTTACAAAAAAATCTATTTCAAATAAATGCTGTTCTTTTGAACTGTCTCTTCATCAAAGAAACCTGAATCACAAATATTAAGCAGCAAAACATCAAAAATATGACAAAATAGAAAAAAATATATGACTTTTTTACTGTTTTGATGTAATATATGGAGTTTTGGTGAATATAAAAAGACTTCTCTTAAAAACATTTTTAAAATCTTACTTTTGTGCTGTAATGTGTGCTAAGAAATATCCGTGGCTTTAGTCCATTGAAGCCACAGATGGCAAAGCCTGGAAAAAACACAATGAAAAACAATATATTAGGCCCAAAAAAGGTCTTTTCATTCAGTTAAAAAAAAAAAATTTGCTCCAAAATCCAGAGAACTGTGACATAACTTGCAAAATTAGAAAAAATAATAATAATTTGAAAGAAAGAGTAGAATGAATTTCTTCATCCACTTGAATTGAGTGAAGCCCTGAAATTTCAGCAACATTTCCAACAACGTATAACAATTTTATACTCATCATAGGCTTAGATCTCAACAACATGATATAATTGCTCTTTCAGAACTTTGTCATTGACTCAAATTCTTTGACAGCAGACTTCTTACGACAGAGCATCCTTGAGCATCCTGACATGCTAAAACTGTTAGTATGGCTTTGTTCACACATTGCATCATTACGGAACTTTGCTGGCATTTCGACAACAGGTCCTATTCACACATGACCTCTAAACAGAAAAATATGCCATTAAATTTATAGGAAAGGCTGCATGTTTGAAAGCGCCTATTATCCTAGAGTGGTTCTGTCTCCCAGCTATTCTCAGACCTTCAATTTAGCATGAACTGTGACCTGTAAAGCTACAAGAACAGAGTGTGGAACTATGGGTTAAACAGAAAGTGCTGTAATGAATATAATACAACTACTGTGGCTGAACTACTACCATATGCTACTTATATGCTACTGTGTATATATATTTATGCTCACCAAGGTTGCATTTATTTGATCAAAAATTACAGTAAAAACAGTAGTATTGTGAAATATCATTACAATTTAAAGAACTGTTTTCTATTTCAATATATTTTAAAATTTCAGTTTATTCCTGTGATGTCAAAGCTGAATTTTCAGCAGCCATTACACCAGTCTTCAGTCTCACATGATACTTCAGAAATCATTCTATTTAGCAGAGTTGCTGCTCAAGTAACATTTCTTAAGATTATCAATGTTAAAACGTGCTGCTTGTAGAAACTTTTGTAGAAACTGTTATACATTTTTAAGAATTCTTTGATGAATAGAAAGTTCAAATGCCATTTATTTGGATTGAATTTGTTCGTAACAATGTAAACATCTTCATGCACTGTCGCTTTTGATCAATTTAATGCATCCTTGCTAAATAAAAGTATTCAATACTTGAAAAAAAAATCTTACTGACCCCAAAGATTTAAATGGTAGTGTATGCAAATATTGATACTTTCTATATAATATATTTTGTTAAAAAAGTAAAAGTACATCAGCTGTCTTTATTTTTTAGAGACCAGGCTGGTCAGTCTCTTATTTCCCATTTTGATATTTCTCAGCGTGTGTCTGGGCACCCAAGGATGAAACTCTCCTGTCCGGTTTTGAAATTCAGTACAACTCAATCCAAACCTTCTCAAATCAAATCCTAAAAATGTATGGATCACAAAATTGGCTGAGACAGCAGGGTGAGCCATATCAGAACATGGCTGAACAACTCTTTGAGATGGCCAACAATGCTTGACTGCGCTTCATCTGGTTCTGTCATGGCAAAATAACAGGACATTACACCACAGGAGACTTTGAGAACCACATGTCCCTCAAAGTCTGATGTACAGCTTTGCCTCACCCTCTGGCGGACCCTTCAATTAGCTGGCCCATCACAGGGCGGCTATTAAAATGGAGCCTCAGTGGGCAGAGAATAAAGTCAACTGATCATTAACAGGAATAAAGTGGGGCTTCACATTGACTAAACCACTTTGACTTTCGAACAATTGCAGATAAAAAATTCAGTCTGGGCTCTTCAGACACACAGCTTGGGAATGTATTTTTATTCACGTTCAGACTATTCAGATTCGACTGCTGTGCTTTTATGAATCAATATGTATTTCCAACCAAATATGCTTTTCACGGATCCGTTTTTCTCAATGTTTTGATTATTACAGTATCTCAATTATGGTATCTTGATTATATGGTAGTGGTAACACTGCGCCGTCTTTCCTGTCAGTGTAGCTCAAGTGAAGACATTCAATTACAGCTCAACTCCTATAGCAATCTCCTCATCTTTTCCCATGTAATTCACTTTCATGATGAGGTTTCTCTCTCTCTCACCCCCAAAACTTCACACTCCATTTGAACTCTGACTCTGCTTTCGGACTTTATTATATTGCCGCTCACCCTCAAATCACCTCTCTGCCTGCAGCTCTCTAGAACATGACAGGGAAAGAAGACAGGAACAGCCCGGCTCAAAGTCAAAGGTGCACGTCATCAGGTCTTCACATGTACTGAAGGTAAAAACCACACTGATGCTCTTTACTGCGGCGAGCTACTGAAATGTGTAATTATCCATTATATTTAACATTTTTGGCCATTCCAATTATTTCTATGTGGACAAAACTTAATGTGACGCCATATGGTGACATTCTAGAGAACATTCATTGTGACGTTCATTTTCATGGCATCTCAAATTTTGTAGTTTGTTTTTTTGGTGGATTTCAAATACTTTTAAATAAAACAGCTGACTCTTCCAAGGTGTGCTAAGACTAATTCCAAAGCTTGCATTTTATGTATCCCAAATACACACAGTTAATTCATATTTTTGTACAATTAAAGAAAATTATAGCTTGATTGGAAATGATGCATGTATATATATGTTCACATATCACATTTATCGTCAACAAAAAAAATGTTGTAAGCAAAAGTGTTGTGTTGGACAATAGCACAATTGTGGGAAAGTAATTGTAATGTATTTATTATTTGATACTATATTTATAATAACAATTGAAATTCTTTGATTATTTTACTCTGATTATATGCTAAGATGGTCATGTTTTAGCCATGTAGTAATTAATATTTTTTATAATGGATTTCCACAGTTTATGATAGACAAGGGTAGAACAATAAAATATATATTACAAGGCAAAAAGTAGCAAAAGTGATGAATAAGTGATGAATGCATGGTAAAAAGTTTCTAAGACAGTTTTTAATGTGACCTTCATATAACCATGAGAAAAAAGTTAACAGAAAAATAACCATTAAAAAGTTTGAATAAAAATCAACCCAAGGGACACAAGAATACCCAGAGTTGAAGAAACGCCCATAAATATTTATTTTACATAGTATGATTTGTGCAGCGTTTTAAATATGAACATGAGTTAAGTTTTAAGAAAGCTGTTAGTGAATTTAATTGGCATAGGTAGGTTGGAGTTTTCTGCATGACCTCTTTCCTCTGACATTTCTCACTGTTTCTGCTCTTTCTTTGTTCTGGCTTCTGGGAAACTGTATCTGGGGGTTATCTCTCGGCTTCTCAGTCTATTTTTGTATGTGACAGCAGTTAGTTGTGTGACCTTTTGCTAGATGTCATCAGAGTGTTGCCCAGTGTTTGTGCAGTTGCGGTAAATGGCAGCATCCAGAACTTTTCTCTGCCTTCCGTGCGTTAATCTCCAAGATTGCCTTCCAAGTTGTTTTTGTTCATCAGCCGGTCTTATTGATCCAAAGTAAATGAAATGATATGTGACTCTTGTCTAAGTATAGACAGCATTTATTAACCGTGGAAGAATTGTGCTTGGAAGAATTGTACATTCAACTAATTTTATATAACATAATCATATGTTGAAAGTTATTTCAAGAAAAGCTGGCAGTAGCTTGGTGACAGTGATTTCCTCACCATGACCATTCTAAAATTAAATCAAGGGCCAGGGGATGGTGGTGAAAGTTGTATTTATCCACACAAAAATAAATCTCCCACCCCTGCGTCACAGCCAATCCTCACATCATTCCACCTGGCTGATTTCAAACATTGAGCGACTGCTATTAGACACAGCACAGCTGGAGAGAAAGCAGCAAACTGGAGCTCAGAAAAAGCTTTATTAGTACACTGATCTGAGATCAGCTGCACAGACTTTCTTTCAATTAATATGTGTGGTATTTGAGAAAGGGGCAGCTGCTCCTAGCTAGGTCACTGTAAAGTCTCTTATATGTCACTCTCGCTAAGAACTTTGCACTCTCTTGTCTGCTTCGGTGCAGACAGACTCAGACGGCTCTCGCTGTTGACTCGCTGGCTGACCGCACAGCACCCGTAATTTCCCTGTCCATCTTAGGCTTTTAGTTACCAGAGTGAATTGGTGCAATTACAGTCGTGGGCCAAATTAGGCAGGAGACTTAGAACAAAAGTTTTCATGCAAAAAGTTTTAGAACCTCGTAATATGGACATGAAAACATCTGTCAACAACAAAAACCAGATTAATAATTTTCAAATATCCTCTTACTCTGTAAAAATGAGTTGTTTAAGAATTAAAAAATAAAGGGCTTGACATTTTAAGTTCAGTAAAGACATTTGAATACAATATGTAAGAAATGTAATTTAAAGGGGTCATATGATATTGCTAAAAATAACATTATTTTGTGTATTTGGTGTAATGAAATGTGTTAATGCGGTTTAAGGTTCAAAAAATACATTATTTTCCACATACGGTACATTATTGTTTCTCCTCTATGCCCCGCCTTTCTGAAACGCGTCGATTTTTACAAAGCTCATCGGTCTGATTTGAGACTTTAGTCTTTGCAAGTTTACAGATCTTCTTTATGCACCAAGAGCTTGTAACACTCCAAAGAGAAAGGAAAAATTGAAATCGCATCATATGACCCCTTTAAATGTCAAGTTGATATGACTTCAAATATTCTATCATTGCAGCAATTAC
The DNA here is from genome assembly GCF_001515625.1 of Sinocyclocheilus rhinocerous. Classification (NCBI taxonomy): domain Eukaryota; kingdom Metazoa; phylum Chordata; class Actinopteri; order Cypriniformes; family Cyprinidae; genus Sinocyclocheilus; species Sinocyclocheilus rhinocerous. The sequence continues at coordinate 891,348 of NW_015628351.1, forward strand.
CTGTAGATTAAGATTTATATACAAATTGTTTCCTTTATTTAGCATACTTTAGTTCAATATTATGTGCTTCATATCATGTTTTTAATGAGAAAAGAAGTTTGATGTATTATAAATGATCAAACAATGCAAGCATATTAAATTATTCATAACACAGTACATGCTGGGAAGAGGGCAAATGCATGAACAACAAAGCTGTACTTTCAGGTTATGATTGATTGATTTTCAATAAATCAAATAATTTAAATACATTATTATTCTAATTAATTAAACATTAAATTTAAAATCAGGTTAAATCATTAATCAAAATATTTATACTAAATTAGGAGTTCAGCTGTATTAAAGATTTTACAAACTATATGGCACTTCTCTAAAAAAAAATTGGAAAACTCTGGTGTGGCTATTTGTCTCTGTCACTGATAAAAAAAAAAAAAAGTAAGATATTAGTTGTAAGAGTCACCTGAACAAACAGTGGCAGTGTAAAGTATAAACTACCATATCTGAGATGACAATGACACACAGCCTTGAATTAATTCCACATCCTCGGCTCGGCTCGGCCTGCAGGAGATGCCATGCCATGTTTGAGTCAGATAGGTGAAGGAGTTTTGACATGATCTTACAATGTATCTCTCGCATTGCCTCAGGTGGAGCAACGATGCGACAGGAACATTAATAACAAAGTAAATATGAAGGGAGAGAGAGGCTCTAGTAGATTTTTACATTGTAATGTGAACAAATGAGGCCAATTACTCTGAAAAAAAAGAGTGAAAGCAGCTGAAACTTTGATATTAGCCTACAGACAACAGTACGATAAAATGTGGAAATCAACATAATAACCACACTGTGTTCTCATGACTCAATGGACAACTTAAAAAACCTAAACAAAAAAATGTGAATTCGATTTTTTTAGCTGTTAATATGATTTAGTTTTAGTCAGATTGTGAGTGTATTAGTTAAAGATTGATTGAAAGAAATCTTTTAACAAACTCAACTTAATCTGTAAAATGAATTAACTGTAAACTTCAAAGCATTTGGCTGCTTAAAAAAATGGAGGCAACAGGTGACCAGTGTGTGTCCTCAATATCAGCTTCTGTCTTTGAGGGTAATATTCAGTGCCTGGCCTCCCTTAAAGAGCAGCACATCATTTGCATTCCATCCGTCTCTGTGATCTCCTTTTGGATTAAATCAAAGTTGGCCATGGATTTATGCTCTTCTCTTTCATTTTGCTCTTATCAAAAAGGTTGATTGTGTACAACCCGTTTCATTTCAGACTGAAATTAAAGCACTGTGCAGGAGAAAGGAAATAAGCAGCTGCATCCGTTACTCACCATGCAGCTATGATTTTGAATATTTCATGCTACTTGTTAATATTATTGCACCCAAATTTGAATTTTGTATACTAGTTACATTACTTTACCTGAATCATCATGTATCTTCATACATCTTTTATTGTTGCTGGTAAAGCTGTGTAGCCAATTACATATCTTTAATGTGGTAATTCAATTGTGTATTTTCCCATCACTTATATGGATAATTTGGCTTGTTTATGCCTTTATGCAGTTGTCAGGTTCATGTTCAGTCTATTCAACCATCATGTTGTGTTTCAGTCCTTTAAATTAAATTAAAGTTCTGTCATCATTTATTCACCCTCCACTTATTCAAAATCTTTCTTCTTTTGAGCACAAAAGATGATGTTGATAACCAAACAGTTGATGGTGTGGCAAATAAGGTTGATGGCAAATAAGTCTGTTAGTGTGTTGGATCATTATTATAGTCCTCTGAAGCAAAACCAGTTCAGAACCACTGATCAAGGCCAAGTAGTTCATAGCAACATTTGCGTGAAACTATTTTTGTGCTAACATGGTCTTGATTGAACTTGTGTACTTAATATTGTACCTTTTAAAATCACCTCCACATCAAAGCATTCACTTAAGTGTAATGTTTAATTAAAATAAAGCTTAATTTAACCCATTTCTATTAGACACAGCTGGAAACGACTATATCAGAAATATGTTCTATCCTCCAAGTGGTGCCTATTAAGGGAAATTAATTAGCATGCAGGCAGAGATGTTTGATTACAGGGTTCAACTCGTAGTTGAGATGAAGGCTCATGTTTTATGCTATCAAATGTAACCTCTAAGAAATGTCCTTGTACAACAGTAATGAAGGTACACTGTAAAAAATGACCGTGAATTTAACGGTAAAAGACTGTAAAAATGCTACAGTAAAAACCTGTTAAATGGTTAACGGTAAATTCCCCTACTATATACGGTGAAAAACTGTATTGGACATTACATGTATTGGACATACATTTTATACCGTAAAATTACCGTTTTTGGAAGTGGAAAATACCGTATAATTTACAGTGAATAACCGTAAATTGACATTCCCAGAATTCCCTGCGTTACATTTCAAATTTGATGTTTTTTTGTTGAAATAACTATGTTTCTTCTTAGTTTTTTCTTATCAGTTTTGTATATTAGGGTTGTGTGTTACACCTAATGTTGTTAAATGAATGTTTATTGCATTATTTCAGTGTCATGTGTGTTATCATGATGTGTTTGTGTGAATGTTTAGTGTTTGTGTTTAGTGTTTGTGTGAATGACACTGTGCACCTTCTATATATGTTATTATTTAAAAGCTGCTTGTGATGGGCTTTGGTTCATCATGTGACTTTCTCATCACCACCTGCATTTGGTGGTTATCAGTGTATTACAAAGGTACAAAACAGATTTCAGTACTTCAATAGGTTGGTATATTAACATTATATCAGTTAATGAAATTACGGTATTTAACTGTAAATTTAAGTTAAAACCGTAAAACCTAAAACGTTGCTACCGTATTTTTTACGGTAAAATTCCAGCAACCACAGCTGCCATTTTTTTACCGTAAATTTTACGGAATTTTTTTTACAGTGTATATTATTGGAAATGTGATGCTTTGATAAATGTAGAGGATGATATGATCGCAGAAGATCTGCCCTCGTATCCTTTTTTTCCTCTGAGGTTTATGAAGCTGATGGAGAAAATGTAATTCCAATAGGTTACTGCATGGTTCCCTGTAAGCTTTGTTTAAGATTGGATGCACTTCCTCTGGGGTTGGGTTATATTTGCTGATGGTCATGGTTATGTTTTATGGATGTCATATTTCCTATTTGTCCCTTGGATTCATAGGACCACAAATTGACTAGAATCATATACTTCCATTTGAACAAAATGCATTCTGTTTCTTTATAAATACGTACAGCTCTTCTGTCTGTAGCATTAGACAGTCCTTGATTAGCATGATTTGAATAAGCGGGCTCTTATGCCATGCGACAGGCGGACAGAGAAGTTTTGCACCTGCAGGTACGGTCTTGTCACTTCAGAGACTCATCACTGCTTTTGGACAAACTCCAAACTCTTAGAATTAACTTTAGTTATGTGAACTAAAAATCTATTCAGGGTAGAGTCAAAAAATAGGACAATAATATGACAGAATTTGGGGACAATTTTTGATGCAATAGTTAAAAGAAGTCATTTTTCCAAGTAGTATAAATATTTAGGTGATCCATGCGAAATCATCACTAGTATTTACTGAATTTTTTTTTTTTTTCGAATTTGTAAATAATACAAAGATTATTCGTTTTAAAAGAAAAATAAAACTATTTCAGTTTTTCTAAAATGTCACATGCAATTCAGTGTGTTACTTGCCATTGTTTGTCAAATTTACTAGCAATTTCTGAGTGAATTATTTTTTTTAAATTAATTTTTCTAGTATAGATCACTTAAATGAATGTCATGACATTTCTTTATGAGGCATTTCAGAAAAAAAGAAGTTTAATGCTATTGATATTTCAGTTCCATTTCCATGTTTGAAATGAAATGAGGGTGTGTAAATAATGGCGAATTTTAATTTTTGTGTGAATTAAACCTTTAAGAATATAAAAAGGTGAGGGGAAAATATGATGATGTGATAATGACAAGAGAAAGAGTAGGATTTTTACACTGCAACATATTGGTCTGTTCATTTTTTTTAATACTTCACATGTAAAATTCACTTCATGAATAATTAACCAAAATGTATTACATTCCCCATTGTTGCAATCTTGTTCTGCTTGACTGGAGTTGATTGACAGTCTCAATTTTCTGCAAAAAAAAGTGAGTACAACTAAAAATAATCACAACGATGTATCCTTCCAAATAAAATGCTGTATCAATAAAGTCCTGAGATGTTCATCGTCTGTTTGATTACGTCTTTAATAGATTTTCCCGTACATTTCTGCTATATGTACATTATCTGACAGTCACCACTGATAAGCTACTACTAAATATTGTAGAAACTTAATTTGCTGTAAAGTTGCTTTGCAACGATTTGTATCGTGAAAAGCGCTGTACAAATAAACTTTAAAAAAAAAGATGCTGAATCAATATTGAGATTATGGTTTGCATCTATTTTTTTTAAGCAGGCACTAGCAGCTACAATAAACCCCAGGTTCATTTGCATCAGGGCTACAAACCACATCCTAAATGGGAAAAATATATATATATATATATTTTATTTTCCCCTATATGTAATGAAGTTATGGCAAATTCCTACAATTTTGAAAGCTGAAATATCACAACATAAACATTTCATCAACAATCCAATGTTGATTGTAATCAGACCCACTCAGTTTTTTTGATTAGCCTCTGGTTATTAAGCTGAAATGGCCCTAATGAAAAGGTGCAGTTCACTTCTGTTTAGGCTGTAATACGCAAGAGGCTGAGATTGCAGTCAATGGAGTGATTTGAGTTGCTGGAGGAAATTAGTGAACATGAAGGAGAATGAATAACCGAAGTGTCACCTCAGCCATTCCTCTGTGGCAGAGTCTCTAACGCCTGTCATCCCTCGCTTTTCACAATCAGATCAGTGCAGCCAGAAGAAATAACAATCTAATGATGCAGAAAGAAAAAAACAGTTTATGTGAGCACCTGCTTAACACTGTGTGTTCAGTGGAAAACACGACATTGCCAAAAGCAGGTTTATGATGCTGAAGATGGTACTGGAGTGGTTATTCTGACCCAGTTTTAGAATAGTATAGTATATTTGGGTGTTTTTTCAACTTTTATGTCCAACTTTTATGTGTTCAGTATCATTAAATCTAACTATTTTTGCTTTTGCTGTATGAAGGTGACAATAAAACTGTGCTTTTTTAAATGATCTTTTTGCCAATAAACGCAATACATCATATGTGATGTGATGGAAATTACACTGTTGTGGAACAAGCTAGTGATGATATGAAAAGTGTGTTTTAAGAGACTTTATTTTTTTTAAGTCTACAGGACCAAATATGCCTTTGCTGAAGACACCCATTTCAGAATCCCGAAAAGCATAATTCTTTCTGACTAAGTATTATTTCTTATTGATGCCCTGCTATAAAAACATCAAGTACTGAGCCACATAAAAATGAGAATTACAGGTCTGCTGGTCTAATTATGACACTGTGATATCACTGGAAAGCACAGCACAGTAATAAAATTATGTTTTGCCCTTTAGCACTCTGTAACCATTGCCTGACGGAGGCATTTATCTAATAATTTCTCTCTGTGATGGAATAACCCTTTATTATAGACAAACAGGTATCATCTGACCCTTCAGGGTCCACAGTGCAGATAAAGAAAGAAGAATGCACGAGTCTGAATCAACGGCTTTGTTAAGCCTTAGACTACTGACAATGTTCTTATTAAACAGGGGAACACCGGGCTATCAGGGGAGTCTGGATGAGGATAAGCAGTAAATTAAGATGTCAATTAGCAAGCATTTACTACTTCTGTGTCACATCTTTAATTCAATGAAACTCATTGCTTTGAGCTGCACAGTATTTAGTGAACTGTACAAAGCCTTTTAGGAATCTGATTCATTTTAGAAGCCCTGCATGGGTATGTTTATTTCATTATTTATTTTATTTGCTTGAATTTAGATTCAGGCATTCAGCTGTGTAGTGTGTGTATATCAAAGTAATATCAGCGAACGATTTCACACTGCATACTCTTTGGTGTGTGTCACAAAATGGGGTGAAATATATCAGATTAATTTAATTTTCTTGCAGTTTACCTGACCTGACTGTAATTTACCTGGCCCTTTGTCTCAGAATTTATTTAGTAAATTTTTATTTAAAGTGGTATATTAAAATAGATGTAGAGAATATAAATGGTTGTGAATTTATATTATACATTTATTGTGTGTGTGTGTGTGTGTGTGGGTGCATGTACACAGTCCATTTAACCACAGGCTGTCAAAATTGTTTCATTTCTACTTGATTGTATGGGTTTTAACTCAATTGTCATCAGCAATTAATTGCAGTGTTAAAAAAAAAAAGCAGTGAACTCATCACTGCTGGTCATCATGTTTTTGTAAGGCTGCAATTAAACTTTAGTCAGTTTTAGTGGGTTGACATTTTTTTTTACAGTGTAATGGTGCAGTGGAGTCTTTGTTGGACTGAATATACTGTATTTGTAGTTTCATTAGTGTATTAGATTTTTTCTGATTGATTGTTTTGTATTATATAAATTAATGATATATACAGTGGAGATCAAAATTTGAGAACAATTTATGAACACTTGATTTTTTTTCAGAAATTATTCAATCTTCATTGTTCAAAATTTAAAGAAATTTTATTTGGGATTATACCATGCTAGTAGAACAATTTCTTACAAAATAACCAAGGCACTTCAACAAAAACCCTTTATTTTGTGGAAAACACAGTGATCAAAATTAGAGAACAGCAATGATTGTAGCACAAAGAACTAAAATTTCTGAAGGTTACAGCAATCAGAAATTAGTAGGAAGTGTACAGGCCCATGCTTTGAATGACTTCAGCACATCTGTGGCGCCGAACATAATGTTTCCCATCAGCCCTAAATAAATTTAACTTGCTTTCATCGTTGAAGTAAGCTCAGCAAAGGTTCTCTTCAAATTCTCTTAAACGTCGAGACACTGCTGAGACAGATTTTTACCCTGTTCAGCACTGAACTGGCGAGCAATTCCAGCTGCTGTGTTGAACCGATTGCCCATTGAGTTGCCAGTTAAATAATGTTTGTCTGATAATTAAAGAAATTAGCACGATGTGCCTGGGAGGTAACTGAAAGTGTTCTCTAATTTTGATCAGTGTTCTTTTTCAAATATCTCATTTAAGTTTTTTATACTGTGCTTCAGAATATATTTAACTCATGAAATATTCTTAAAACTGTGCTTTTACTCCTGTTAGGATAACTAAGCAGACAAATAGGACTAAGCAGTGAACTTGAAATTTAGAAAATTGTAGGTTGTTCTCTAATTTTGATCTCCACTGTATGTTTGTTTGTGTGTACTGTATATATGTATATGTTTTTTTATGTACATGTGCATATTTATATCTTTTTTATCTGTTTTTCTTTACAGATACAAAATACCCCATAATGCTGATTCCTCTTGGCAGTTCAGTTGCATGAAATTAATACGGCTGTTGACTGAGTGTTCTGAACATATTAAAATCTCCATATATCACATCGGCAGTGAATATGTAAACACAATTAACTACAAACAGCCACATATAGTTACAGTCATCATAAAACAGAAATTAGAGTAATGAATCATCCATAGTCGCTCTACAGAAGTGTCCTTAAAGACACAAATGGTACATACACAAGCACACACTATTCCCTCTGCTCACACGTATGCACACAGGGCTCTGATCTCTGAGGACAGGCACTGAGGGACACATCGACCTGAGAAAAACAAGCCCAATGGTCATAATGAGAGGCTTTTCATTACAGGGCGCAGGGATTGGTGTGGGGCGGGGGTGCGGAGAGCAAAGAGGGGCTGAAGGAGGCAGATGCTCAGCGCTGTATAATCACAGCCTCCCTCCTGCGCCGCTGGACTCATTTGTTGCATTTCATTTGTGGATCTTGAGATTAAATGTGATGCAATAATGCCATCTCTGGAATACCTGGGGGGGTTAGTGAATCATTAAGCACTGCACACACACGTTTGTATGATACACCCACATAAATGCACAAACAAAAACTGTGACACACACATTCTTGCACACACACTTGAGGAACAATAAGAATCAGCAGCAGGAGAAACTTGCGTTCATGTGGCTGCTTCAGCGGCGCTGTGGGTGAGAGGGGGTGTGTTCGGATCCCACTGGAGGAGCCAGTAACGCCGAGGATGCGTCAGGGAGCATGACTGCTGCCGGAAAGGGGCATGACATGATCTGTCAGAAGGCAGTGTCTCTCATAGTTGACCTCTGTACGCAGGACAGCCCGCGGCTGGACCACAACACCTGTGAGGAGTTCCTCTTTCTCATCTCCAATCAAGAGTACAACCACAAGGATTCAGGTAATGACCAGACTTTTCCTTTAGATTTATGGTTCTGCTGCTTGTAGAGTGGATTATGTTGTTATTGATGGTGTTTTTTTTTAATGAGATTCTCATTTAAATCAGAAATGGTTTGTTTTGGCTCAGGAACAACTGTGAAACAGAGCCAGGCTGGTATCAAGATAAAAATTACCTACTCTCGGGATAGCATCACTCACGGTTTGACTGCGTTCCTGTGTGAGTTGTAGTGGGAATAATTATTTAAGTCCAGAACTGCCAGACAAAGATTCCTATCAGATGATACTCTTAAGAAAATTACTTTGGCAGAAACGGTTTCAGTGTCCCCGAGAGATAAAAATAGTTTGGTTTTGCCACAGTGCTTATGCACCGTGACAGAAAAATTACTGCGTGCTCATGCTTTTATCAGAACTATGTTGTATTATTATTATTAGATGTGGACTAAAACGTTTGATCATGTGTGGAAGCCTTATCTGAAACCTTTTTTTTTCTTTCTTTCTTTTTTTTGGTAGCAGGCATAGATTCAGCATTTTTTTCTTGAGTTAGGGTCCCATTGATCTGTTAGAACATTTTTTTTTTGATAAATTAAATTAAATTAAATTAAATTAAATTTTCGGTGACATAACGGGGCTTGGAAAGTTGTAATTAATGTGCACATCTGTGAAATCATTGAAGAGGAAAGGGCAATAATTTTTTTTGCATTAAAAGCAACCATGTTAAATTTATTAGAAAACAATTATTTAAAAAATCATATTATTAATCTTTTATTATTATTAATTTTATTATTTGTTGTTAATATTTAAAAAGCATTGCATTAAAACCAATCATTTTATATTTAATCAAAACAAACTTTAAATTATATTTTATTATTTTATTCATATACTTTTAAAGCTAATTTAAAATGGCTGCTTTTAATGTTTACTATATTTAAACATTAACATTAAACACACACACAAGCTTTAAAAGTAACCTTTTGCATTAAAATCAATAAGGCAATAATAATAATTGCATAAAAATGAAAAAATAAAAACATCACAATATTGTATATCAAAATAAAACATTTTATTATGAATATTTTTAATTCTAATCTAAAATGTTTTAACGTTAAGTATATTGTATATTTAAATGTATTCTATAATGTATTTTTGAAAAGTAAAAATTTATTTATTTAAATTCTTAAACTTGAGGAGAGATTTGAGGTATAAGGGCTTTTTGAAGGTCTCTTATATTATTTTGCTCTGTTCAATCAATTTGCTTGCAACCAGACTGGAGGTATTTTTGGCTGGTTTTGTTGTTGTCATTCTGCCATGTCGATGTGTTGACAGACCCCTGCTTGGAAGAACTGTGTCAAGTGAGTGTAGACAAAAATCTTGTCACTTTGTATTAACCTCACTAGGCAAATCGAAGGCCCTCCAGCCCACCATTGGCATCCATGGCTGAGCCGTGGGGGCACTAAATGCCACGGCATGTTATCGGACCATCACTGTGAATCACTAGTGCCAGATAAAAGCTGAATAGAGGCTCTTTTCTTATATTGTTGAGCAGATTTAAAACCAAGTGTCTGGTTTCCCTCAGAGGGAAATGTCAAGCAGCTTGCTATGTTTGAAAAGTGGGAGGAAACGTTCCTCAGGAGTAATTCGCATGGAAAATCTCACATTGTGAGGTAATTGTGCGAGGAGGTGATAATCTTGCATGTCTCAATGACAAAATGTTGTTTTTGTACTATATTTGTTTATCATTTTGCAGCATTTCCTCCTGCCTTTTTGCTGGCTGCCAAATCATTGCGATTCTGTAAACAAGCCAATTTTCGGTGTCTTCAAATGTCAGAAGCCTTGTCTAAGGCTGAGGCATTCAACATGTGCGTCTGTGATTTCTAATCTCTGGCAAACTCGGGCGGATGCAAAATTTGAAACATTCTGACAGAAAAGAAAAAACAATAACATGTTTCTGTGTTTCAAATCCAAGCGTGTCTGTTCCAAGCACACTGAGGTAAATACAACATGGCTCCAGGTTAGTTTGAAAGTATTCCAGTGTGAAAACCTTCATGGGATTGGGTACTGAGGCACAGATGCTGTTCAGGGATGGCAGGACACAGTGTGGCTGTGGATGATGGATGGAAAGCCCTGCACAATCCCATTAACAGTCAACAGATGTCTAAAGATGAGACACACAGTAGAGGAAAAAACAACACTTACCTCTATGAGTGTGGAGTGCTGTTTAACTGAAAACAGACTGACGCCCTCACAGTTGTCCTTGTCTGCATGAAAACCTATTGAAATGATGGATGCTGGATCACAGGTGATGTGTCAGATTTCCACATCAGCTCTAATTAGATTGTATCTCATTTTCACAATCCCATCACGGCTTTATTAAGCCAGACTCCCTGCAGAGGACATTAGTAGCAGATGATTATTCATTAGATTCTGCTGCATTCTTTGATGGAGAAAGTTTTGCATTGCAGGTGTGGAAAAAAGCAGTGGTGCAAAATAAGCCACTTCTTTGTTGTGATTTAGAGTTTTGCTCTACATGCAAGAATACGTTTTCAATAATTCATATGTGTCTCATCAAGTCTTTTATAGAAAACACAGTCTTTACCCCGCAAATTGGCCAGTAGCCATTTTGGCTCGAGAAGATAATAGACTTTTGCTGCACTGGTGTTAACAGAGGCAAATAGATGCTACGACAAGTCACTGACTAATTTACATGATTATTAGGTGTCTTTCTGACACTGGGGTAATTGTTGCTGTGTGTGTTGTTGGAGCCCAAGCTTGAGGGGACTGGGGTCTGAAAAGAGAGAGGTGTGAAAACCAGTCTGTCTGATATAAGTACAAGCTGCAGCTGATGGATACAACTAAACCATGTCTATACAAATCATTAAAACAGCTCGTCCTTTACGGTATATAATCCTTAGTTAAGCATCTTCAATAATGTCAAGCTTCGCTTCGGTCACGTTATTAGATAATGCCAGTGGAATAGGAAATACTATATATAAACCAAACTGGTGCTTCTGTATAATTGAATCTAATAAGAAAATATTACATGAGCAAGAGTGATGTGGTTCACAGCTGTGCTGGTATTCAGTATGCATGTAATATTGCTTTTATTCAATGGTTAAAAAACAAGAAGTTAATACTGACTGCCTTACATTATAGATACACTGTTGCCAGTTAATTTGTTTATTTTTGATATTTCTGAAAACAATGACAACAGAAATCATCTCCAAGGAACATAAATATTAGTGTTTCCTGAATGAATCAGTGATTTTGAACAAATTAGTTCAGTAAATGTTCCATGAACTCACTCATAAAGACATTCACTGTGTCCGAATATGCCTGCTTTCATACTATATAGTATGGAAAAATAGTATGCTAGAAAATATTATGTCTGAATACATAGTATTCATAAAACAATAGGCGAAAAAGGTATGGATGACCTACTACTTTCCCCGAGATTCTGGAGTGCTCATTCAATGGACGCTTTACTATCCCATGAGGCAATGGGAGAGGATTTGTAAATGGCAGTGAAGTGGTGCAACTGATGCTGGTTGGTCACGTGACACTGGCAACATGGTGAATGTATACTACCCATATTCATACTATATACAAAGTTTTTTTTTTTCCGCGAAGATCGCGAAGTTAGTTTTAAACCAAATGTAGAACCTAATATACAGTATGCAAATTCTGACACAACTAGTCACTTTTTTGTTCCTATTTAAATCAGTGATTTTGAATGAATGTGTTGGTTGAATGATTAATTGACTCACTCATAATGACAGTCAATTATTTTGTTCCTAAACAAATCAGTGTTTGAATAAGTCAATTTAGTAAATTATTTCCTTATTAAGACAGTTGCTGCATCCAAAAGCGCATACTCTCTGAGTAGGTGCTTCTTTTGAATAAGTAATTTGACTGTTAAAAAAACATTGTATATAGTATGACTTGTGTAGTATGAATGTAATACAGGCCGTACTAAATTCATCATGCTGCCATTGTCGCGTGACTTACCAGCATGAGTTGTGTCTCTTCTCTGTCATTTACAAATCCTCCCCCGTGGCCTCATGGGATAGTAGTGTCTACTGTATGCACACTTATGAATCTCACTGGAAGTAGTAGGTCATCTGGGTACATTTCGCCTACTGTTTTTCATCTACTATTTTGTAGGTAAATATATTCCGAAGCTGCCAATCACTGGCCCTGCCCCAAATGCCACACTTCATGTTTGATTTAAATTTTTTTAAATTGAGATTTATACATCATCTGAAAGCTGAATAAATAAGCTTTCCATTGATGTATGGTTTGTTAGGATAGATATTTGGCCGAGATACAACTATTTGAAAATCTGGAATCTGACGGTGCAAAAAAAACAAAATATTGAGAAAATCGCCTTTAAAGTTGACCAAATGAAGTTCTTAGCAATGCATATTACTAAACAAAAATTAAGTTTTAATATATTTATGGTATGAAATTTACAAAATATCTTCATGGAACATGAATTACTAATCAAAAATTCAGTTTTGATATATTTACGTTAGGAAAATAAAATCACTGATGATGTGTCCAGCGGCATCAGAAGATCTATGTGCACAACAAAATATCTTCATGGAACATGATCATTATTTAATATCTTAATGATTTTTGGCAAAAAAAATCGATAATTTTGACCCATACAATGTTTTTTTGTCTATTGCTAAAAATATACCCAAGCGACTTAAGACTGGTTTTGTGGTCCAGGGTCACATTTTAGCATTACCTTGTAATAAGATCTTTTACAGTCCCTCCCCCATTCTCTTTCAGAATGTTACCAAAGATTTACTTGTTCATCTCCAGAGTGATGAGTGAAGAGAACCACAATAGAAACACACTGTGCCATTTGTGTGTCCATACAGAAAAGCCTATTCTTGATCTGACCAGAACAGCAGCATAATAGTCAACTTACACCAACTGCATGACCAAAGCTACAGCGTAATTGCTAGACAGATTAATGAAGGGAGGGGAGAGGTTGCAGCACCCTCATTGCTAACTGGATGAGAACACTTCATGCTTTACAGACCAAATTGTTAGCAAATTCCACTGCTTTTATGGCCCAACAAAGAGTATACATTTTTGAAGAAAAAAATGAGTCATTAGCAGTTGCACTCTATGACCCTGTTTGCACATGGTATTAAGATCCGTCTCAGGTGAGCCGATTACTGCTCAAAATCTGTGTAGTGTGACATGAGTCATCATCAGTATATTGGAATATCTCCTTAAAGCAAATTTTGTCAGTGCTTAGGAGTACACCAGCAAATAGATAACCTCAAAGCTAACAAACTTTAACTAAAAGCCAGAAATTTTTATTTCATGGGAACTTTAAACCATATAAGGTTAACGTTTTTAGTAGCTTTGACACTAATTCATTAGAAATGATTTCAGTTTTGTGTACTTATTATTCATTGTGTTGTATAGAGCCAATCAATCATTGCAAATACATTATATGGCATGTAATATCTTCCTTGTCAGTGTAATGCAAATGAGGAAGCATGTTTGGCAGCAAACTCTTCTTCTCGTTCTGTGTCATGCTGTGTTAACAGACAGTCTGGGTGTTACAGTGCAGCAAGAGCATCTGCTCCAACAATGACAAAGCTTTACAGACATTATCTTCCCTGTTTCCTGCAAACCGCTCAGTTAAAAAAAGCTGTGTTTTCTTGTAAAGTGTTATCTTGAACCCCCTGCAGTTATGCCCATCACAGTAGGGACCGACATTATGGGCATAATGTGAACAAGCAGAACCGTACTATCACGGTACATCAGGGACAAAAAAAAAAAAAAAA
>NW_015628351.1:905780-915089 GCF_001515625.1 Sinocyclocheilus rhinocerous
AAAAAAAAAAAAAAAAAAGGATCATATGTGAATTATCTTTCACAAGAATGGATAAATTTTTTTTTTTTTTACTTTGCATGTATGGTTTGTTATTGTCTAACTTCATAAGATGGCTTTTAGTCCATGCCCCTTTGCTTTAAGGACTTCTAGATGCTTGTGTTTTTACTTTTAAAATTCACTTTCAGCAGATCAGTGTTACTGGTAACTAGCTAAACTAAAACTATTAAAAATTGGTTTTGGTAATTGAAATAAAGATGAACTAAAATAAAATATAAATATTAGATGAAAAACTTAAAACACTAAAATATTTAAAATTATGGTTGCTGTCAAATCAAAATTGTGAACATATAGGGGTTTTAATGTTAAAAGTTGTATATATGTATTGATTTTTTTTAGTGCTGTCAAACGATTAATCGCGATTGATCACATCCAAAATAAAAGTTTTTGTTTACATAATATATGTATGTGTGATGTGTATATTTATTATGTATATATAAATACACACACATACATGTATATATTTAAATAAAAATTTACATGTGTATATTATTTACATATATATATGTATATATATATATATATATATACAGTATATAAATATAGACATGGAAATACATGTAAATATTTTCAAAATATATACTGTATGTGTATGTATTTATATATACATAATAAATGTACACAGAACACACAAATATACTATGCAAACAAAAACTTTTATTTTGGATGCGATTATTCACAATTAATCGTTTGACAGCATTAATTTTTTTCCAATATGTATTGTTTGTTTGTTTTTTGCCCTGGAACAACAGAGAAAAATTAGCCACCCTGACTAAATCTGCCACATTTTTACATTAAACTTAATTTTACATTACCTGAACGAAAATTACAATTGGCAACTAACCGAAATAAGTATTAATAATATGAATAAATAATATATGAAATATAAATATTTATAAATATAAATTATTAAATCTATATATAAATATTTTTTTAAAAGTGAAAAGTTAAAATGAAAATTGAAAATATTAAAGTATGAATAAACACTAATGTAATAGTATATTACAATATTTAAGTAATAAATAACATTGTAGTAGATATACATATTTATAATTCACAGTCTTAGTCCTAGGAAAATGAAAACAACTGTATTGATGACTCATCCTGAACTACACAGATTTTTGTTTAATCAAATACTTTTGAAAAAATTTCCCGCCTTCAATTCCACCTGCAACCGACCAGCAAGTAGCAAATCATGATTTATGGCTATGAAATAACTAAAACATACTGGCTATTCAGTTATTACTTTTTTTAAGACAAGCCCTTCAGTCTGTCTCACTTAGACTTACTGTTTCAGTAGGAGAGAAAACTGCACTCCTCAAGCGACTGCATGGCATCTTTAAATTTCAAATCAGAAAAATTGCTTGTGGCTACATAAACAATCTTTTACTAACTGAGGCAATCAGACAGTTATTGAAAATGTATGAAAGGATCAAAAGGCATGCGAGTAGAAATTTGGCAAGACAGGCCTATTTGATTTGATTAATGCAGTCAATTGTATATTTTAGAGCTGCATTTACAAGGGAGCTTGTTGACTTAAACTCCTGCAGATGATACATCTGAAGGTGTTGATTTGTACTTATGACTTAATTTTCATGATAAACTCTCCGAGCAGCATAATATTCACCTTTTTGTACCATATATTATGATTTCATGCACTCTGGCCTTTATAAGACACTCATGACTGCTTTTAATCATGCATGAAAGTTGGTGACCTTTAGGTCACTTCTTGAAATTCCAACATGCAAATCTAGAATCCACATAATAATTCATTTTCTCTCAGATGACTGTCTTTCACTGTGAAGTAATCCAGCGAGGATTGAAATTACGAACACCATAAGAGTGTATGTTTTCCTGTGATGTCAGTGACATGTTCTTCATTGGCCTTCTGCTGCGTTAATGTTCTAAACCGTGTGTGAAAAACAAGCCTCTCGTTCAGCGACAGCACAATGTCTGAAGCCTACTCCACTCATCTGTTTACGCACTGAGCCATTTCAGTTCATTAAACTTCAAAACAGTTACATTGTGCAGCCGAACAATAGACAGCAGTCCAAAAGAAAACCGTTACCTCTCCACACAAGCACTCTCTTAATGACATTGTGGATTAAATTGAGTTTGGAGTGCACTCGTCACCAAACCACAGGCCCGCCACGTAAAAAATGCATTCATGAGTTGCGGGTCGAGTTAGATGTAATGTAATTAGAAAATGTGTGATGTACATGGAAAAATGTGGAATGAATGCAGTAACCATTAAAACAGGTGCTGGAGGGGGCGAGTAAAGGGTCGGGATATGAGACCCACGCTGCATGTTAAACAGCCACGAGGAGTCATAGGTGGCTTGAGAGAGGGAACATTTTGCTCCAACGATCTGATATGAATGTCTAAAATGAATGGTGTCTTTAAAACAAGATGAGATCTCTGTTATGCCTGTCACCTGAGGAAAACTTGCTTTTTTTCATCAATGGCCAACAGCAATATCTGTTTATTTATGGAAGCCCATTTCTGCCTCAAAGTAAAATAACCAAATAAATAAATTAAAAACAAATGGGACTTCTATTTATTTTTCATAATTGAGACTTCATATCTCACAATTGTGATTTTATAACTAAGAATTGAGACTTTATATCTCAATTGTGACTTTCACTTTGCAATTGTGGATTCATATCTGAAAACTGTAAGTTTTTCTCATAATTGCAACCTTAATTGTTTAGTAATTGTGTCTTTAAATATCACAATTGTGACTTTTTTGTCGTAATTGTGTCTTGCTTTTTCACACTTGCTACTTTATTTGTCACAGTTCTGACTTCATATCTTATAATTGCAATTTTGGCTCACAGTTGTGACTTCCATTTTTAGTAATTGTGTCTTTATATCTTACAATTGTGACCCAATTTTTTTTTTAGTAATTGTATCTTTATATCTTAAAACCTTATTTGTCATAACTGCAACTTCATATCTCACAATTGTGGCCTTATTTCTTCTAAATGCAAATATCTCACCATTACAACAATTTTTTATTATTATTGCTACTTAATATATTTTAACTGCAACTTTATTTCTCAATACTGAATATTGTAGTTCTGCTATTTATTATATTGTGTATTAAGCCAAATTTTCTCCAGGTTGTTTTGGCAGGTAAATATTATTACTCCATAGTGAAATCTTTGGAGACTGTGGAGCAGAAATTTTGTTTGGCATGTCCCAGTTTTTTAATCCTGA
The DNA here is from genome assembly GCF_001515625.1 of Sinocyclocheilus rhinocerous. Taxonomy (NCBI): domain Eukaryota; kingdom Metazoa; phylum Chordata; class Actinopteri; order Cypriniformes; family Cyprinidae; genus Sinocyclocheilus; species Sinocyclocheilus rhinocerous. Next base: position 909,057 of record NW_015628351.1, read on the forward strand.
GAAGTTGTTGTAATTAGTGATAGGACAATAGGATTGTGACTGCCTGAGGCCAGTAACTCCAAAGACATTGAATGATAGGAGATCAATCCAGAGAAGCTAGTGTAGATTAGCTGAACAATATGGAAGATTTCTGCTGACTATTGTACTCTCTCAAGTATTCAAGAGAACAAAAAACACTGCAAAACACTTCTAGCTGGTAACCTGCTGCACTGGCGGAAACTGGGAGAGTCAATATCATGACTGTGATGTCTTAAGTTGCCAAATATAGAGAAACTGTGAAAAGAAAAGTAAGATTACTGTCAAAGACTAGCATCATTTTAGTCTCTGTGCCATTTGGAATCAGCAGGATTTGGGGATTTCATTCAATAGCTAGGATTCAGTGGATTATGCATTGTCCACTGTCATTTTTTCAGTCAGCTGCGTTTCAATGCCTTTCTGTTCCTCACTCGTTCTCGCTTCCTTTGTAACAACCAAACTGCCTGGCTTTGTTTGATCAGGGAAAACAGGGAAATTGAGTTCTCTGAAATGATTGTGCTTTCACATTAGAGCTTTAATTTGGTTGTTTATTTGCTGTGAAATTAATTGAACTGCCAATGAAAGCCATTGGCTCATGAATGTGCTTGCAGACAAACATGTCTGAAACCCAGTGACGCAAATTCCCAGGGACATAATAGCTTTGATCAGCTCATGTACTGTAGGTTGTCGTATATAAAACACCTTTCCCCCATTTTTTTTCCCCACAGTGCCCTTTTCAGATCATTTTCACAAGTCCGTCCTTAACCTTTTCTCCTCCTTTTAAGTGTGAGTGCCAGTCCAGATGTGCTTTATTAAAGGATTGGCGGATTTCGACGGGTCTTAAAGCACTCCCAAAACAACCAAGAGGATTTTGATTTTACTTTTCCACATGATGGGTCTCTAAAGCATGAAGCTTCAATCCCGAGCCTCTTTTGCTTTGATTCAATTCTGCTTCCAGGTGCTGTCAGATCTGTGTCATGCTTGCTGCCAAGGAGACCTGAGGTATAGATATATGGCTCATTAGAAAGATGAATGGCATGTCCGGTAATGCCTGACCCTGAAGCCACAGCTTGTGAGCGTTCAGAACGCAACTTCCTCACATTGCAAATGTAGGTGCCGTATTTCCCCTGGAGGTGCTTTAAAAGCAGAACCTCTCATGCGGGAACTTTGTCAAAAATGAAAAATTCTGATGTGTTCTTTATTGACACTCAGAAACCCTCTCATTTGTCTTGAAAATACAAACTTCCTGGCATGTATAAATAAATGAGGCTTTCTTGTGCAAAAAGCTTGGCTTGTCAGTGAAATTGGCCACAGTGTCAGCCTTTGCATATATGTATAATTTCACAAAAGAAGATTAAATGTTGCGACAAATCGCTGTCTATGAGATATGCACTGTTGTGACCCTTTCTAGAATTTTCCATATGGTCTTTCATAGTGATTTCCTTCCTTATACTGCATTTGGAAAGGGGTAACGGGAAGAAGAATTAGTAATGCAGCATCCATTTAATTTTTCACCTCCCAAAAATTACAATTCTGTCATCATTTACTCGCGTTCATGTCATTCCAAATGAATTTGATTTTCTTTCTTCAGTGCAGCACAAAAGATGAAATATAGTGGTGCTACAAAATGTTTTCCATGCAAACCTTTCAGGTTTCAAAAAGGCACCATAAAAGTGTCCCATTACACATTATTTTTTATGTTGCACGGAAGTAAATCAAGTGGGTTTTGAATGACACAGAGGTGAGAAAGTAATGACAGTTATTTTTATGTTTGGCTGAACTCCCCTTTTAGATACAACTGAGGACATACCCTGATTTCACAATAACACTATTTTAAATTAAGAAGATACCTTTTTCCTTTCTAAACGGAGCCACAAATTAAGGTAAATTAATTTGGTGTAAAAAAAATAAAAGTAAATTGTCATCTACTCACATTCATGTCGTCCAAAACAGATTTGGTTTCCTTTCTTCAGTGGAACACAAAATTCTTTCAAGGCTTTCGAGCTGCAGAAAAGTCATAAAGGCACCTGTAACGTAGTTTGTAGATCGGGAAGGAGGCGGGAACCGGCGAACATTAAAGATTTTAATAATAAAATAACCAAACACAAAATAGCGCGACAGCCCCTCGCGGACGACTGTCGCGCACAAACAAAACCAAAACACAAAATAAACTCCAGGCCTGGTCCTCTCTCGTCTTTCACTGTCGTCCCTCCTCCTTTTTATCCTTCCGGAGCTCCTCCGCGGGACTCGAGACCGGTGAGTGGCGCAGGTGTCGCGCATTAGCAATTACTCCACCGGCCTCGCTCCGTTCCCACGGCTCTCGGCCCCGCCCCTCTCGTCACAGCACCATAAAAGTGTCTTTTAAAACGTCTTTTCTGTGTTCCACAGAAGATAGTAAATCAAGTAGGTTTTGAATGACACAAGGGTGAGAAAATGAGAGTCATTTCCATGTTTGGCTGAACTACCCTTTTCCATTCAGTAAAGCGTTTAAGTTCCAAAAATTACAAATGCTCCATAAAAGTGGTCTGTTAGACCTTCAAGATGTCGTTTTCTATGATCCACTGAAGAAAGGAAAAGAAGTGGGTTTTGAATGACACAAGGGTGAGAAAATAATGAGAGTCATTTCCATGTTTGGCTGAAATCCCCTTTTAGATAAAACTGAGGACATGCCCTGATTTCACAATAACAATTCTTTTAGGCTAAGCAGACACCTTTTTCCTCTCTAAATTAAGCTACAAATTAAGGAAAATCAATTTGGTAATTGCAAAAAAACTAAAAGGAAAGGCAATTTTACACCACAGTGCTGCTGAAATCACTCAGGGGCTCTTGTGTAGCCTTGCATACATTATGTGAATCAAAATAGCTCTCGTTCTTTAGGGCTGCTGTAATGGTTCCAGTTTGAGAAACACGAGGTGCGCCCTGGTGCAGAAGATAGCAGCAGGAGGAAAGTGGTCCCAGGGTTTGACTGCTCTCCTCATTGACTGTGCTCAGCTGAATGCAGCTGATAGGGTGATGGTAATCTAGACGGAGCGAGGCAGGGGGGAACCGCTATCTCTCCAGCTCGGGTGAAGTTAGTGCTGCAGTGTGGTTCAAAACCCACCGTGGACGCGGCAGCCTGAGGCTGGGGTGAAATACAACCATTGAAATATATAAAAGGTGGCGTGTCTCACACATGTTCTCCGTCCATCCGTCTTCGCAGCTGTCACGGCTCTCTTTAATCAGTCCAAACTGCATAATCATTCCTTTTCATCCATTGACACGTCCTAAACTCAATCGATCTCCTGCATTCACTAAATATGTTTGATATTCATGAGGTTGCCTCATTAATATGCATGCACCAAACTTATGCAGCACCGCTGCTTTGTTATTCTACTTCGATCACAGCTGTTTCTCTGGTGTTTTACATCTCTGCCCCTGTGACAGAGAGGTCTGTGCCCTGCGTGTTGTGTATTGCGCCGTGCGGTTCAACACCACTGGGATTATGGGAGTGTGGAGTGTTTGTAAGTGTGCGTAGAGCTCAGTGAGGGATCTGCCCCCAGCCTTTTGCCGTATCTTGCTGACTGGCTTGCTCTGACTGCCATAGAAACTGGGTTCTTAAGCGCGGTGGAGGCTCATTCTGCCTGGGCGCTGCCGAGCGTAAGCATCACAGGAGGAGAGAGAGAGGGAAAGTGTGAGAAGAAAGACTCAAGTATTGGTGAGTACAAAAATGTTGGACCTTCTTAGAGTAGTTTGCATTTGTTTGAACAGCTTGTTGGGAGAAACAGGTTGCATGAGCATGCAGAAACAAAGAGGCTTCCTGTACACACGCTGCTTTGATTTTACAACTGTCTGAAGTAGTTCCTGCTGGAAAATTCAGATTATGCTAGCTAAATCTACCTTAAAATGCTTTTAAGGTGGATTTTACCTGGTCTATGCTGGTTCTTAAGATCTTAAACAACAACAAAAAAAATAGCTCAAGGTAGTCAAGCTGAAGCACTGGTCAACCTGTTTAGACTATCTAAAGACTAGCTTAAACACTTAAAATGGATTTTCCAGCAGGTGTATCAATGTGCGCATTTACTATGTGTGTGTGCACGTGCAGCAGCGTCCATCACATCAAAGGGGGATGCAGTTGCTTGTGTGCTCTTTATCGCTTTTATTTTATCTCTCCGGTTGAACGTGAACACTTTGAAAGCAGATGATGACTGAGTGGCACTGTAGGTTCGTGTTTTTTTATCCCTTGCCCTTTCAAAAGCCTTTGTAAATATTTAATCAAAGGGGTTTCTGCCCACACCACGTCCTCTGTGTGCGTTTTTGTTGTTGTTTTCTGTCTTTTATGAATTCTTACCATCTGCCGGCAGAGTACATACTGATCTTGTAGTCTGGCAGGTGAATTGTGCTCAGCGGCGCATAACAGCGACTGTGATCCTGTATCACTTTGTGTGTTTGTTTGTTTGCGTGTGTGTGTTAAGTGAGCAATCATGGCTGCAGGGTACATAAGGCCCCCCCCCCCATCAGCGATACTATCTTACCTGCTGCACAGGGATCCTAGCGGCGCATTGAGTTCAAGAACAGTGCATGGGGTAGATGTCAGGTTCGGTATAACTCAGCCTGATCAACTGGGGGCAAGTCTCGGTGTCTCACCCTGCTGGAAACCCCTCGTAAATATGTCAGTCCATCTGTGAAGCACAGCGCCGGCAACGGCACACCCTCATTCCACAGAGAGAGAGAGTCCTGCTCTGCCAGTGCAGCAGTGCAGTCAGAGTGACCAAACTTTGGCTCTATCACCTCCCAAATATACAGCACTATCATAAATCAATAGTGTTGCATTATGCATGGAGAAGAAAGTGTTTTAGGTGCTGATGGTGGAACAGCGTGGATCTGCACCTCATGGCTCTATTCTGTGTTTTGTAATGCTGTGCATGTCTGCGGTGTCACTTACCCACTTGTTTCATGCCGTCAATTTGAAGACCATCTTATTGCTGCAGTGTGTGGAGATGCTTAGTGATCACAGGGCAGATCATGTGCAGATTAACACACTTCACTGACATGATGGGGGTTGATTAGCCTGACTACAGGGGTTTTTCTGTTTCTGCATCTCTTTTACTGTCTTTTTCACTTTCTATCTCTGTCTTCACTTTCAGTTTTTCTCCTAAGGCTTATTCAAAATATGTCTGAAAGTTATTTTAGACAGAACATACTGTATGCGGCCCCAAAAAATAAACAATCTTATTACATAGAAGAAAGGATGCTAGTTAGCATGTCCGCATTAGCCCCTACTGGTATATAGAATTTTTAGAACTATTAAAGGGTTAGTTCACCCAAAGGCTGTGTTTTACTCGCCCCCGAGGCATCCTAGGTGTATATGACTTTCTTCTTTCAGACGAATCCAGTCGGAGTTATATAAAAAATTGTCCTGGCTATTCCAAGCTCTATCATTGCAGTCAGCGGGTGTTGCAGTGCTTCAGTCCAAAAGAAGTGAAATAAAAAGCGTCCATCCATAAAAAAAGTGTCTCACACGGCTCCGGGGGGTGAACAAAGTCCTCCTGTAGCGAATCGATGCGTTTTTGTAAGAAAAATAACCATATTTAAAACGTAATAATCAATTTAATCTAGCTTGCACTCACTGCTGTAAACTGAAGCAGCTCCGGGCGGATGACGTAAGACGTCGGCGTTGCGCATGCGCCGCTCGGAAGTGACGAACGCGGAAGCGCAGGGGAGAGATCAAAACAAAACAATGGTCACTAATTAGAAGTACAAAACGAAGATTTGTAAAGAAGAATGCCAGAGGATTTCGATATAAGCCAAGAGGAGACTGGTTTTCCTTTGCTAAAGTAAGGAAACTTTGCTTCCTTTGCTCCTATAAACAAACTCGCGAGACTAGCATATCTCAGAGGCGCGCGCGCTGCGCATACGTGCTGCGTCATCCGCCGGAATGGCTTCCACGTAGGGCAGATACCGGAAGTGAGAGAAACGTGTTTATTACGTTTGAAATATGGATATTTTTCTTACAAAAACACATCGATTCGCTACAGGGGG
>NW_015628351.1:915503-919581 GCF_001515625.1 Sinocyclocheilus rhinocerous
GCGGAAGCGCAGGGGAGAGATCAAAACAAAACAACGGTCACTAATTAGAAGTGCAAAACGAGGATTTGTATAAGCCAAGAGGAGACTGGTTTTCCTTTGCTAAAGTAAGGAAACTTTGCTTCCTTTGCTCCTGTTAACAAATGTTGTTTTTCACGAGACTCACCGGCGCATGCGCAACGCTGACTTCATACGTCATCAGCCGTATGCTTCTGTGTACAACTGTTGGCGCAAGCTACATTAAAGTGATTATTATGTTTTGAATATGGTTATTTTTCTAACAAAAACGCATCGATTCGCTACAGGAGGCCTTTGTTCACCCCATGGAGCCGTGTGAGACACTTTTTTATGGATGGACGCTTTTTATTTCACTTCTTTTGGACTGAAGCACTGCAACACCCACTGACTGCAATGATAGAGCTTGGAATAGCCAGGACAATTTTTAATATAACTCTGACTGGATTCGTCTGAAAGAAGAAAGTCATATACACCTAGGATGCCTCGGGTGTGAGTAAAACACAGCCTAATTTTCATTTTTGGGTGAACTAACCCTTTAATAACACAATTAATTTTTTTAATTTTTTCAAATAAACCAACTGTAAACAGCCATTAACAGAAGCCAGAGATGCTGAATACGAATGCAAAGAGGAGAAAATACTGTAGCAAGCAGAACAAGATCACTGTTCTCCATGCTCAAAATGTTGGTGGAAAATCCTAAATACTGAATTGGGGTGGAGGTTTATATAAATGTATCTCTGAGGGGAACTGACTGTCTTCAGAAAAGTTTAGATGGTGTTTTCTTTTCATCTTACCTCTGTATAATGCATATTAAAGTACTGTTAATAAGCGCCGCACTGCTTTGTTTTTAGTGGTAACAAAGGAAATGCCAGATCGTTGCTGATCCATAAGCGCCACCTGCTGTCAGAGAGTGAATTTGCATTCTAATTCAGCCCGTCTGCGGTTTTTGTTTGGTGCAGATATGTTTTATGTTGCATAATTTCACAAAGCTAAAATCACACCATTCTATTTTTGCTTTAAATTTTGAAATGATACTAATCTAATTTACATCAAAAACTGCTCATGCTGTATGTAGCATAATCCGTGTATCATTCGATCATTCGTTTTTTGATTTAATATTGAAAATAGAAAAATGAGAAAACGGCTCCTTTTTCGTTTTTTCGTTTTTTTCCAAAACACGAAAAACGAGAATTCAGCTTAAATTTTCGTTTTTTGTTCTTGGGTGGAAAAATGAATAAACAGCGTGAATATTCAATTTCTACACGTGGGCGGGAATTAAACGCCCCTTTCTGCCCTCAGCCGAAGATCAAACCGTCTGTCATAGCCTACCCTGCTCACCCAGTAAGTCTGTTTTAGTTAATAAAAAAAATTAATTAATTTGTTTAAAAATAAATATTTTAAACACTAAGACAAAAGGGAAAGAATAATAAATTGGCTTGGGTTGACCTATGTTCACGCAAGAACTGTCATTCTGACTGACAACCGGATAACAACAGATATTAAATAGCCTATTGTTAGAGTTATATAATGTAGTCGTCTTATTAAAATTGATTATAATTGATATCTCAAAAGGATATGCACTTGTGCGCGGCGTGAGCTGCTGCGCACTCTCACTGCAACGCAAGATTTTCATAAAATATAATAACTTGCCATTTCAGTTTGTTTCTCACCAAACCCTCAGTATACCTTCAGAATGCTTGGAATATACGCCACGAGATGCATAAGATTATTTTACAACAGATATGCATCCGCTTCAAAAAACAAAAAAAATTAAAAAACATAAAGTCACCATTCTCTGCCATTAAATTGGCAAGTGTGAGCAGGTGTCCATACAATGAAATACAGTGGGGTCCAGTGTTGTTTTTGTCATTGTGTGGACAACAAAACTGTTTTTTCTGAGTGAAGAACAGCTGAGTGAAATGGACTGTATTTTCCCCTGTCTGCCGTCTTTCACATTACAGCTCAGGGTAGTTACCAGAAAAGGGTTTTTGATTGTTGTTGTAACATTAGTGGTGTAATTACATAATTTTTCCTGCAGCTCTAGAGAGTGATTAGTCACATGACATTTATGGCACAAAAACAATTGTGTCCAGAAATAAATGTAAATACCATTGAGAGGAATGGGAATGCTAATGTATATCCTACTCCAGGTGTTGTAGATCAGATTAGCATATTGCAATGATCTGTATATTTTCATGTAGATGCTAAGTTAATATTTTTAATTGTTTGTATGCCGAAAAAAATCACTTACCATGTCACAAATTCTTTATTGTACTTGATGTACATAGTTTTGTTTGCTGTTGCTGAGTGTCATTGTATCTGACTTCTTGTAAACAGGCCTTAACAACATTACACATGAGCTGACGGTGTCAAGAGAGAGGTTACCCAACGGTTCTGGCCCTGCAGGACTCTTTAGGGCTTCACAAATGTCACTGGCAGACAAAACTGTAAAGAATTCCCATGTAACAGCTGGATGTGTGAACCAAGTGAGATACTATGGATTTTGTAACTTGTAAAGTCTGTACTGGCAGGTGGCAAATGTGAGTGGTGAGGTGTGAGATGTGCTTAGAATGTGTGTGTGAGTGATCCCCGGAGAACCAGTAAAGGAGCAGTCTGTCTTATGACTGTAAAACACAGTAGCGCTCTTCCCCAGGGGTGTTGCTCTGGATCAGACCAAGTCTACACTTTTGAGTGGAAAATTATTGAAAATAACATCATTCAGGGTAGTAAAACATAAATAGAGATGCAGATATTGTGCTTCTGTGAGATTAGGAGGGCAGCTGTTGGCTGTTTAATTTGAATGGATCTCATTTTTATGATAGTCACACACACACACACACACACAGACAGAAAGCTCTATGTATCCCTTTGTGTGCTACAGTAGTTTGTAGTGTGTTCTGTCAATAATTTACCCATGCAGTATTAATTCCTCATGTTATTTTAATGGGAAATTCTCCCTCAAGCAACACTAAGGACACTTGTCAAACCCAAACACTTCAGCTTGAGCAGGTTCTGTAAAACTATCTCCCATCTGGAGAACATCCTGTGGCCAGTAAACATGTTTCTTCACAGTTGATCAGGATCAGCAAATCAATCTTTAATGTGTCGAGGTAAATGAAGAATGTTGCACAGAACGTGGTGAGAACAGTGCTTGTTTTTAAAGGGATAGTTCACCCCCAAACAATTGTTGCAAAACCATAACATGCTTAAGAAGTTTTTTTTCTTCATATAGATCTTTAAAATAAAAAAAAATAAAAAAATCAATTAGGGTGACATTTTTCAAATAAAGCAGGTAAGTTTGAATACAACAAAAACATATTAATTTAATAACCAGGCCAAAAACAGTTACATTAACAGTATTTATTAATGTTCTGAATGAGTTTCTTTTTATATTTTTAGCTTTCATTTAGTTTGTTTTAATAATTTCGTTATGTGCTTTTGACTTTTTAATAGATTTTTTAAATATTTCTATTTATCTTTATTTTATTTAGGTTTAATAATTTTAGTATTTAAAGTTAAACATAATTTATTTCAGTTTTTCATGTAATATTTATATTTATTTCAGCCTTTTACTCAATAGCCTGAGAAGATTTGGTAACACTTTAGTTAACATAAACATTTACTAATTCATTATTAAAATCTAAAGTTATCAGTTAATATTAATTAATGGACCTGAGCTAACATGGACTAACAATGAACAGTTTTACTTTTATTCATTAACGTTAACAAAGATTAAGACACACTGTAAGAAATGTATTGCTCATTATTAGTTAATATTAGTTAATGCATTAATTAGCATTAATTAATGAACCTTATTGTAAAGTATTAAAGGGGTCATATGATGCTATTTTAAAGATCATTATTTGGTGTAACAGAATATGTTGACATGCTTTAATGTTCAAAAAACACATTATTTTTAAAATACTGTACATTATTGTAGTTCCTCTATGCCCCGCCTCTCTCAAACGCGTCGTTTTCTAAAGCCCCTCCTTCCGACAAGCACAGTCTGCTCTGATTGGCCAGCTGACCCAGTACATTGTGATTGGCCGAACACCGCAAACAC
>NW_015628351.1:919729-1022692 GCF_001515625.1 Sinocyclocheilus rhinocerous
ACATTTGGGCGGCATTACGCAAATATTTCCACATTGTGACGTAGAGATGTGGGGGCGTGTTTGAATGAGGCGTTTTAGCCCGGTCTGGATCAGCCTTCTCTTTTAGATAGAATAAATCCTTTTGTGGGAGACTTTGAGCTTTGTAACTGCAGATCTTATACATGCACAAATAGCTACATAACACACTAAAGAAAAGGAAAAATAGAAATCGCATCATATGACCCCTTTAATAGTTTTCGTTTAGTTAACAATAACAACACTGGTCAATAACATACATTGGTGAATTTGTGAACCAACTGTTCAATTAAATGAATTGTCTGAATGAATTCACTAGAATGAAGCAGAATTATGCTACATGTGAGTAAAAATTTGGTTTGGTTGCGTTACACCGCTACTCATTGGTAGTAGATTGTTACTGGAAATCTATTGGAAAATAGTTACATTTTTACAATTATTTACATCCCAACTCTGCAAAATGACATACAGTGGCACATCAATAATATCAATGTCATTGATTCTCAAGTGTCTTGTAATCCAATGCCACATCAATCCAAACTGTCGTTATATTGAAATGATCTACAGTGTGAAGAATTCTTCAATACTCTTGTGTTTCACAGAAACAAGAACAGCATCCACGTGAGTAAATAATGGCAGGAATAAGGAGGAACTACATATGCCTTCAAACCTGGTCCCAGTTTTGATGTATTAGCTGAAATATGATTCCCCCCCCCCGGTCTATTCTACATTGAAAATGTGCACGCACTTCTCATCAGTCCTAATGCGGCGTGATGTTTCGCCCAACAGCCCCGTGACTCCCGCTGTCATGCCACTGTCAAGTCACGGATCAGTGAAGTGATGCATTGCTCTCTCTAGTGCTGACATGATGTTTATTTCATGTCACAGGCCAAAGGCCAGAAGGAACCAAAGCCCCGAGCTATCAAGGCAACTGATTAGTCAGCAATTTACAAAAAGCATTAATGTTATTTACAAAGGTTTATATCTGCAACAACTGTCTGCTTGACCTTCAAATAAGCCCTGATCCAGTGCAGGCCTGAGGTTGGTTGGTTGTGAATAATGCACATAGACAGTTTTGACAAGAAAGGATGTGAAAAGCTCTGATATTACCTTCTACTGACACTCTAGTTTCTTCAACTTTTATAACCATATAAAATGTGTGTGTGTGTGTGTGTAATTTAAAATCCTAAAACCTTAAAATTGTTTTATTTTTTATAATCATATTTTATATTATATTATTTTTTCATTGATTATTTATGTTGATTAAAAGCAACAGATGAACTTCCAAGCAGCACTAATCATCATGCGTTTCATACTCAATATTTTTCCTACTATTATTTTCTCCTTCCAACAAGCTAAATGTTTCTCTTTTGTGATTTTTTTGCTTACATAAAATATCTATTTGTGCCAAGAGGCCCGTCTGACACATGATATTAATGGCTAAACACAATAGCTTGGCTTTTCAATTTGGTTCACGCACTTTTTCTCTGGGATTCAATCAAATGCTAAACGAAAGCATCTACCCATGTTCCATATTTTTTTTATAAAACAGCAACTTTCACAAGATCAGGCTGGCAGAATCATGACTCATTTTAGCAATACTGTGTCAAGAGAAAATCAGACATAATAGGCTTTTTTTTCCATGGACAGACAGGGCTTACCATTTTAATGCCAGCTGTAGTAAAAAGAAGTGAAACACTAAATGAGCCTAATCTAATTTTACAGCTAAGAAATGAAACCCTGCTGAATTTATTGTGATACGTATTCAGATGAAAGAAGATGCATGGGCCAAATCCTACAAAACTTTATCACGTTTTCCATGTCACATAAATCTCCCCGCGCTCGTATAACGCTCCTGGTGTCCATCCGAAGGAATCTGCCTCCATGATTTCTGGGATGTGTTTTTGCTCTCCATGAAATATCTATAAATTAGGTATATATATATATATATATATCACTCCTGATAGAACCAATTAAAGTCCAGGATATGTGTAATAGGAAGATATGTGTGATGGGTTCAGTTATTAAGGAGATTGTAAATGCTGTATTGGGCAGTGGGGACAGACAGCAGCTCTTTTATTGCCAGCCCACACGGTTAATTGGCACACCTGAATCCACTGCGCTAAAAATAAGCATAACAAACTCAGTCAACTGTCAAATGTCACATATGTGTGATTGTACTTTTTTGTAAAAGAAAAAAGAAAATAATAGTTTGTTGAGCCCATATGGCATCTCCTACAGTATGTCTCAGTTTTGTTTGTCTGAAATGCACAGGCAAAGAAAATGTCTGCTATCAGTATTGCAACAAGGAAAAGTGACTCAAATTTTAAACTGCACCAACAAAATGTAACTTTTGTGCCATATTGAAACTCCAAACTCGTATGTTTTTCTGTCTTCCATAAAACAGAAAATGATTTTAAATACAGATTTTTTTTTTCTGTCAAAAAATGACAAAAACACTGTGAAAATACCACAAAGGTAGTTTATTCATAATTTTAAAAATCAGTTTAATAGCATATAATATATAATATAGTAGTGTACAATTATGTTTAATTAATGTATGTTTAATTAAAATATTACAATTTTAAATTAAATGTGATATAAAAATATATTGTGCTTGAATTTACTTCCAATGTTTTGCATCTGATAGTATCCAAATTCTGCAGAGGAATCCTTCGCTCTGAGGATAAGACTTCACATGACCGACACCGTTGGTGGTTGCTGGATTAAAGTATTATTCCTTCTTCCCCCCGCTCATCTGTTATTCCAATTAGTGTTATTCCAATTTTCTGTTCATATAAAAGCACAAGTGGGTGTATTATAATAGAAGCTCTAAAAATAAAGATGATTATTATTTTACATATCAACCGGGGTTTAAATTAGTCATCAGAATTCATTTTCTCTTCCGAAATGGTTGTTTTAAATGTTGATGTATGCAAAGACCTGAATAAATACTGCAGCCTCACCCCATTAGCTACTGGAGTAAAAAGCCTGAGCCTGTCATAATATTTTTTTCCAAACTGAAGTAATGATGTGCAAGTGTTGGTGTTATAGTATGCTCAGTGTGATATAGTATAGCATATGCCAGTTTAATATAGCTTCATTGTATTTTGTAGTGAGACAGAAACACACAAAGGAGACTTGTCACTGGAACTTGGTGGTTCCTATTTTGGTCCTGTTCAGCAATAAGATGTCTTGTAAAGTACACTGTTCAAAAGTTTGGTGTCAGAAAGATTTTAAAAAAAGTTTTTTGGAAAAAAAAGGCCTCTTCAGCAACAATTATTTGTTCAGAAATATAGTAAAATATTTAATATTTTAGTAATATTTTGAAATCTTATTACAATTTCAGATGACTGTTTTCTATTTTAATATATTTTAAAATGTATTTATTGCTGTGAAGGCAAAGCTGAATTTTCAGCAGCCATTACTCCAGTCTTCAGTGTCAGTCGAGATGCTTAATTAATAGTTTTGCTGAAACTGATACCTTTTTTTTCTTGATAAATAGAAAGTTCAAAAGAAGAGCATTTATTTTTTTGTTTTAGCATCATCTCAATGTAAAAATAAAATAAAATAAATGATCCTACAACATGTTTAATTTGACCATATTTAATTAGACATATTTTGCTAGATCGTAGGATAATAAAGGATTTCTAATCACACGCCATATTAAATACTCAACTCAATAGCTAAACATGGGAGCGTCTTTTATTAAGATACAGAATAACCACTGGTTTATCATTTGTCGTCATATAAACAGCTGGCCACTGTTGAAATGGTCTGCACTGGCATGTTATTGCTAATAGGGCAATGTGGATGTGAGGGTGCACAGCAGCTGTATGTGATTTAGCACCTTTCGCACAGAGGTCTGTGTGGTAGATTCAGATCGATAAACACTTCAGACAATCAAGCTGTGTCGAATAAAGGATGTGAGTTCAGGAATTTAATAGCGTGTGTGTGCATGCAGTCTGTTGCTAAGCCCATGGGAACCATCCTGTGAGACATTCAGGTAGGAGGTGAGCAGATTACTTAGCGTTGTCATGGGACTGGCTATGGCAGCGCTTAACATTATGCTTCACTTCATACATCTTTCCACTGTACCCATGAGTGTTCCTTTCATTTTATTTTTCTCAAAATTGTTCCCACTTCCAAATATTGTCACTCAAAAGTTTTCAGCGAATAAGTGAAAACATGCTTTCTCATAATCTACATTTTTATGGCTAGATTGACAAACTGTGCTAACATTAGGGATTCAGTGCAAAGAAAACAATTGTGTGCTTCCCTTGCGGTCTGGAGGTTTACCAGAGAAAACATACAAAGACAAATAGTCAGAAAGTCCCTTTCAAAGAAGTCGGTTCACTCGGCGACCATATTTGCAATGCATCCAGGCAGCTTTTTTTGGGCATCCAAGACCAAATCCTAACTACTTGAAAGAGGATGAATGAAATCCTGAAACTGCTTGCCACATTCACATTTAAATAACATATTTAATTGGTGACTAGCTCTTTATTTAAAAGGTGAACTTATTCTGCTATATTGTGTGATGTGCTTCTCCCATTTATAAGTATTGTGAGTGCACATTCTTTGTATATATCCAAAGTTTTGTCATGAAATTCTAGATGGTGCAGTACGATAGGTCTAACTCAATCTGACATAATGATATCATCAATGGCGCAGCTGATTGGTACTTTTTGTATCAGCAGCCAATGAGCTTCCTGCTCAACATTCAAATACTTGGCTAGTGCTTGCTGTAGCAGTTGCAGTGCACTTCAAACCCTCCACCTTCCCCAGCTCCACCTGTATAGATCTGCTACGGGGTGATTCATGTATGTTACATTTGGGGGTTATTCATATATATTATATGTGCAGCAGCAGTATTTCTTACATGATCACAGCAGCAGCATTTCAGTGACAACTTGGTTACTGACAACTTGCTTTTATGTGATACTGCGTTCACAGCATAAGGTGTCAGTATAAATACAAGGTGATTAAATATGACTGGTATTTTGCACTGCACACCAACATTTATTGACTGTACCTTAAAAAAAACTTTTATGCATATAGAGGCTATATACTTAAATTTTTCCCCTTCTATTTTTTTCTTTTCTCCATTTTTCCATAATTTAAAGTGTTTGAAGGAAAATAATCTCCTTGATGTTTCACCAGATGTTTTATTCAGGGCGAAATTCCAAAATCATCGCCTGTCTGTATGGTGTATTTGGATATGATTCTGTGAATATAGCATTTTCTTTGTCTCTTGGTTATCATTATCCTTAAGAAACTGTGTCTGTGGAGTTCTGAGCTTTCAAATGTTTTGATGATAGGCTTGTGGTTCTCTTCGTAGACCCTTGGGTTTAGCTTAAAGTCTCATATGAGCAGGATATTCCTTATGGAATAAAATCGCTGTCAAAAATAATCGTACGTAATTCAAAGCATTTGTGTGTCGAATTACGTACGATTATTTTTGACAGCGATTTTATTCCATAATTCCTCAGATTACTTTCACTTACATGGAAAAAAATCTCTTCTCCAAGTCTTCTTGGAGTCTGTCAAGCTCTGGGACTGTGTGTCATTGCTAAGAACATGGTCCAGATGCATCAGATGGTGTTACAATGAATTTATGAATATGTGCCTGAAGCTCTAGGAGAGGCTGTTTACCTCCCAAAGTCTTAGCGTATGAATTCTGCATTGCTCCCAGCAGTCCTTCAGTTTGAGAACCCCGGCTTTGTTTGCTGTGGCGCTCTGCCATTTGGAGATCCAGGGAATTAGGGGATTTGAGATTGCAGTGGAGAAGGAGCTATGAAATAGAGCAATATAAAAATGGCCCGGATGTGGCATGGAGATTTACTTGCAGAGCCGATATTTTGCTCTGTGAAGAAGCAAGGAGAAAAGCTCCCCCTAAAAAGCCTGGGATGTCATACAGCATCATGTGCTGTGATTTATGCTGTGAAGCAACCAACTGAAGAATGTCCTCAAGGCTGCACCTTGATTTTTACACTTGTCCTATTCACTTAAGTCCTCCTAGGAAACACTTGTCCCGTATTCTCTCCCATCGCAACATTTTAAATTCTTGATCAGATTTCCATTAGTTTTATATATTATTATAAAATTTAAATATTAAAATATTTTGTTTATTAAAATATTTAAATAAATAATATATGATAAATATTTATAAATTAGTGGTTCATAATTGGCTCTGTTACATTTTCTGTATGAATAAAAAAAAAAAAGATACACTACCATTCAAAAGTTTGGGATCAGTAGGTCTCTTACCCTCAATAAGGATACATTTAAAAATACAGTAAAAACTGTAATTTTGTAGTATATTGGCAAATCAGATTTTTTTTTTGCCACAATTATTACAGTCTTCAGTGTCACATGATCCTTCAGAAATCATTCTAATATGCTGATTTGTAACATTGTTATCAATGTTGAAAACTTCATATTTTTGAGGAAACGCTGATACATGTTTTTCAGGATTCTTTGATTAAAAGAAAATTCAAACAAACAGCATTTATTTTAAATATATATAATGGTAACATTAAAAATTTCTTCTTATTATTATATGCATTATTATTTTTATGTAGCCTACGTTATAAATGCATCCTTGCTGATTAATACTGCTAATCAAAAGAAGTAATAAAAAAGTACTCTTTTTGAACAATAGTGTATGTATACATATGGTACTGTTACTAAAAATCACAGAGCGCTCTTTACTGAGCTGTCACATTGATTTATTCAAGCCGATGTAATTGATCTTAAAAAAACGTAGCAAGGCTTCAGTGGACTCGGAGGCTTTAGACCTTCTGTGGTTATATTTGCATACATCCTCCGGCAATAGACCCTATAGGAGACAGATTTACACTTTGCAGTGCATTCTTCCACCAATTCCAGCATCGATATTAAATGTAAATGTGTTCACATGGGAATGCAGATCTAGTTCAAAGGCATGATATGACAACCCCTCTAAGCTCTTGCTAATGGTGGCCACTGATTGTGATGCCAGTTCCTATCAGTGTGCTCCCATTGTCCTGAAAATATCAGCTGTCAGAGATGCGTGGGAGGAAGAGAGACTGTGTAATTGAGGGCCGCTGAGTTGGTTTAACACACAGTATCCCCCTGTCTTCCTGATTGCCCTTTGTGTGTGGGTAAATTAGGAAGTGTTAGTACAGTTTTCCATTTTGTTGCAATTTTACCCTGTAATTAACAGAAGGACCATGATTTAATTGGCTGTATTTCAAGGTTCAGATGACCCCTTAATGTTGTTGTTTGTCGCCTGGCGTTTTATGTCCTCACACGTTAATTCTTCATTTCATGCTGTCCTTTGAGCGCACAACAAAGCTTTTTGTTTTTGCTTGGGATTCGATGATGAGAGCTGACAGGGCACGCATCGCGTCTTATAGCTGGGTTTCTATGGAAACCAGGTTACATTGGAAGACATTTGAAGGGAAATTTTTTTAAAAGAACAGATAGGATTAAGTGGCATTGACCCCCTAGGTCTATTTATATAGAGAGAGATCTAGAGAGAAATACGTGCAGAAATACATAAAAAAATTATTTTAAAATACAATGACTTGAATGCACATTTTCTATCTATCTATCTATGTACAGTATACTTTAATATAGCTTACACACACACACACACACACATACAATGTATATGTTTAATAAAAATGCAACACAAAATGATAATAATTTTCAGATAATTTGACCTTTCTGAGTTCAGGTTGTAAAATGTCATGTGGCATCTCTAAAATGTAATGATATTTTTGAATTAATATTTGATGTTATTTGGGAATATGTATTATTATTATATTATATTATATTATATTATATTATATTATAAGTGTGTGTGTATTTAAAAAAAAAAATGTAAATAGATAATAAAAGTCAATGTGGTATGACTACCTAAAACATTGTTATTTATCAATTATTAATTTGTGATATTTGGGGGGGGGGCTTTTTCATTTCATTATATTTCATATAATGAACATACAAAAAAATATGTTAGATGCCATTGACCTTAGTTTGGCTGTTGATGTTAGTCCATGAAACAAGTGAGGCTTTTTTCCAAATGATCGTTCTAACCACCTCAAACTTATGACCTCTGTCCTGGTCGGCCCTGGGAAAAATATACTTTGACTGACTGATTACATTTATGAACCATTATTATAACCAGCGTAGTGTGGAAACATAATCCTGCTGGTTGGCAACCAGGTCCATGGGGAGTCACAGTGTCACACTGTTTGGATTCATTATCCATATCTCAATGGATTGAAGAAAACCCCAGTGCTCACATTGCTTTACTGCCGCATGTCTTCTGTACTGCTGTCTTCATGCTGATTAACAGCCAATTTATCCTTAATGTCCAGCATACCATAAATTGCATACCATAAATGCTCACACTGGGTAATAGCCTTGTTATTTAATTTATTTTGGATGCGAAAAGGATTAAAGTGACATTTTTTGGAAGACATTTGAAGGGAAAACCCTCGGGCCCCAGTTTGTGCTCTGACTCAGTTTCAAAACAAATCTTAATTGAATTTGTGGGTCTCCTAATATTACTCATGTGCTCCAGACATGGCTCAACCCCGGTGAACCCTGTGCCTGAGGAGGAGGGGGGAAATTAACAGCCCCCTCCTTTCATGTGCTATCTCATAGGACAGCATGTTCTCGTCTCTGCTCCTGCAGCACTGGGCTGGAAAAAGAGTGCCAAGAGAGGCTTATGAGACGGGATACAGGTTCCACAAATATAAATGCTGGATTCATTATGCATCAGAGGTCGAGGTTGTATTTTCAGGATGATAGCTATATGGAGAATAAATAAAAGCAGGGCTGCGTATCTAATTGGAAGGTGGAGCTGCAATCCAATCCACTGACCTGTGCTTTCTTATACATTTTATCACTAATTTTATACATGATTAAAATTATTATTTAACCACACCCCGAAACTGCCACATCAGCTTGACATTATCACCGCTGTCCAGCTGCACAGGCTAGCCAAACTTATTAGAAATCAAAAGACAACAGAGGCAAACCAGTGGGAGCCACATTTAAGAGTCTGGATCATTTCGAATGAAATACATTTTATCACTAATTTTATACATGATTAAAATTATTATTTAACCACACCACGAAACTGCCACATCAGCTTGACATTATCACCGCTGTCCAGCTGCACAGGCTAGCCAAACTTATTAGAAATCAAAAGACAACAGAGGCAAACCAGTGGGAGCCACATTTAAGAGTCTGGATCATTTCGAATGACAAAACAGAAGCAATATGGCAGCATTTGAATGTGGAAATCCTCTGAACACATAAATCCCTGGACCTAGAAATTTCATATCCACTCGGGATAAACCCTGAGCCCTTCAAATGGACACTTTAGAGAAAGCAGTTTACAGAATTTACAGAAAACCCTTGACAGCTTATTCACATGAATCGGGGAACTTCAGCAAAAATACGGCTTGTAACATCAAAAACTATTAGAAACTTTAGAGAAGCTACATCAGCACTTACAGTATGATGCACTGCAAAATAAATAAATAAATCATTAAACCAGTATATTTGTCTTGTTTTCTAGCAAATATCTAAACATCCTTAAAGCAGGATGTATGAAGAAAATTGTTTATGCCTGGCAGGGGCGCTATGGTTTGTGGGCCCCATGAACGGCATATTTACTCGGGCCCCCCTTGGTAAAAATCGAGTTCCCCGCAGTTAAAAAAATCGTGGTCCGGGGGTCCCCCTCATTTGAAATCACGTTTCCCCCTCTAGGGCCCCCTCTAACGCTGGGCCCTTGGAATCGTCCTAACCTGGAATATTCCACACAAATATTCAGCAGCAAGAACAGACAATGAGAATCAACACAGATAATAGGGAATGTTTCCTGATTTCTTAATCTCCAAATCAACATTACAATCATTTCTAAAGGATTATGTGACATTGAAGGCTGGAGTAATGGCTGCCGAAAATTCCGCTTTGACATCACAGGAATAAATTACAATATAAAATGTATTAAAATAGAAAACAGTTATTTTAAATGTAATAATAATTTAATATTATTTCACAATATCACTGTTTTTAATATATTAATTGTAATAATATTTCTCTATATTACTGTTTTTAATGTATTTTTGATCAAATAAATGCAGCTTTGGTGCAAATATATATGCCTTTTTATTCTGTGTGTATTATAAAATAAATTTTTTATATTTAAATGGCTACCAAAGTTTTGATTAATTTCTCCAGTTCTGCATTCTGACCTTGATTCTTCTTTACTTTGTATTGTGTGCTTACAGTAGTCACGTAATGACAAACGACTTGGCAAGGAATGAGGAACTGAATGAAGAACAAAAGTTCTAAAAGACTCTAAATTAGATGTGGCCCCGAGTCCTTTGAACTGTCAGTAGAGATTTATATTCCATTTGAGCAAGGACACATTGTACACTCCTCAGGAAGCCCAGGGAGATCCTAGCATGCATTATTTCAAATAAATCAAACCAGTCTAAGCAGTGGGTGGAGAATGTTGGGATAAAAAAAAACGCAATCAGTATTTCTTACTGTGCAAACACACCTCAGACGGAAAATAAAAATGAATTTAGCCGCCTCAATATTATTGCTATAAAACCTATAGAACCTGTATTCCTATAGAGCTCCCACATGAAATGACAGATCTCCCTTTTCTTTTAAATTAATGTTTACATGGTGCTTGTCAGCAGTCTTTGAGCTTCTCCAGTCCATTTGTTCTATTGCAAGCAAATTCTCTGTAATCGTGAAGAAATGAGTTAGGGCTTGCTTTCCGCCTACATGCATAAGAGCCATTGATGGGTGAAAAGCTTTGCGGTGAGAGTGCTTGATATTGCTGCGGCATATTCCGCTAACATTGTTCCCTTGGAAATAGATTATAGGCCTGTATCTGTGATAACTTTAATTACATTTCATCATTTCTGCACTGTGTGATTGTGAGTGTGCTTGGTATCAAATTCAGTGTTTGATTTGCAGAATATTACAGTAAACGACTCCATAGATAAGAGTCATTGCTCATTTGACCCTTCTAATGCACTCTTCTTGTCTGTCTCACTGTTTTGACCATCTGTTTGTCCATATTGTGCGGCCCATCGCTTCCGCCCGGCTGTAGACATCGCTGTTGGCCTCCCCATCGGTGTGATAATAGCGTGTGGCTTGGCGCTGCTGTTGCTCGCTGCATTCGTCTCCTGGAAGCTGTGCTGGGTCCCTTGGAGGAACAAAGCCCTCTCGTCGAGTTCTGCGGCCCTCGCACCTGACGACTGCCCCTCGTTTCATTTACCGTCTCTTCTGCCCAGTCCTCAGCCGTCTGAGGTCACTATGGCGACTGAGAAGGAAAAGTATCCTATGGCGTCGATGGGCTTCCTGGAGGCAGCTGTTAAAATAAGTCACACCTCTCCCGACATCCCTGCCGAGGTGCAGCTCTCCATGAGGGAGCACTTCCTGCGCCGTACGCAGCGCATGCAAAGACAGACCACAGAGCCAGCGTCGTCCACCAGGTAACTGTGCCAAATTACACACATACACTACTGTTCAAATGTTTGGGGTCATTAAGAATTTTTAATGTTCTTGAATGCTATATTCAAAAATAGTAATATTATGAAATGTTATTACGATTTTATATATATTTTTTTTAAATGGAATTTATTCCTGTGATGGCTAAGTTGAATTTTCAGCATTATAAGTCTTCAGTGTCACATGATCCTTCAGAAATCATTCTGATTCTGTTTTTTATGACATAATGCTTACCCATCAGAGGTCCTGTTCTTTATTTTGATATATTGTATGTTTAGATATTCTAGCAGCCTGAGAGTTTTGTGAAGATGATCAAAAAATGCTGTAAAATAAGTCACACCTCTCCCGACATCCCTGCCGAGGTGCAGCTCTCCATGAGGGAGCACTTCCTGCGCCGTACGCAGCGCATGCAAAGACAGACCACAGAGCCAGCGTCGTCCACCAGGTAACTGTGCCAAATTACACACATACACTACTGTTCAAATGTTTGGGGTCATTAAGAATTTTTAATGTTCTTGAATGCTATATTCAAAAATAGTAATATTATGAAATGTTATTACGATTTTATATATATATTTTTTAAATGGAATTTATTCCTGTGATGGCTAAGTTGAATTTTCAGCATTATAAGTCTTCAGTGTCACATGATCCTTCAGAAATCATTCTGATTCTGTTTTTTATGACATAATGCTTACCCATCAGAGGTCCTGTTCTTTATTTTGATATATTGTATGTTTAGATATTCTAGCAGCCTGAGAGTTTTGTGAAGATGATCAAAAAATGCTGGCATTGTATGACGAGTTGCATATGTATGAAGAGTTCAGATGCAAGAGCCTCTAAGTGCCGTTTGAAATTTTCTTCTAAAACGAGCATTTTCCTCAGCCTCCTATGTTTATGTTCAGTTATTTCACTTTAATGGCAATGAAAAGAACCTATTTATTGCCATTAATGTGAAATTACTGAACCTACACATAGGAGCCTGAGAAAACTGCTCATTTTAGAAGAAAATTTCAAACGCCACTTAGAGGCTTTTGCATCTGAACTCTTCATATATATATATATTTATAAATCATACAGAATGAAGTTTTTTGAAAATCTAAAAATTCAGAAAGTTTCCTGTGAGGGGTAGGTTTAGGGGTAGGGTTGGTGTAGGGCAATAGAAAATACGGTCTGTACAGTAGAAAAACCATTACGCCTGTGGAGAGTCCCCACAAGTATAGCAAACCAGACATGTGTGTGTGTGTATATAATATATGTATATTATTTTAAAGTGATTTTTGGGTTAGATGGCCCTCTGAGATTTTTAATAATGATTAATAATTATATTTTTCATATAATTTTAATACATTTTTATTCAAATTATTTCATATTTTACATGATTAAAAGTTTTTTTTTTTATTATATCAGATATGTTTTAGATATATTTATCACAATTCAAGACACATGATTTATGTAGCAGTTAAAACAATACAAAGCAGGAAGATAAATATGAGATAAAATGAAATTCTGCTGGAAAGCGGCTCTATAAAGACATTGGTGTCATTGTTTAGTTCTAAATCAGTTCAGAGTTGATTCAGTTCAGTTTGATAACTTTGTAAAGTTCATCAATTATAAAACAAGTACAATTCAGCTATAAGCAGCTCTACAGGAGGCAATAGTGTCGTTACTCAGCTCAAGTCAGTTTAATGCTGATATAATTATAATAAATGAAAATTCATTTATGAAACAAATTCGATTCAGCTATAAAGCAGCTCTATAGAATAAAATAGTGTCAATATCTGATTCAATTGAGTTTAAGTTTTGTTCTCATCCAATAGAGTCAGTACAGTCAAATAATCTGAGTAATAATGAATTAAGTATGAAGTATTAGGATATTCTGTGAAAATCAGATAGGAATTAAATACATTTAAAAAGGAAGCTTCTTGTCCAAGGTAGGGGCCATTTTACCCCTTTCATTACTTTCAGTGTTGCACAATAACAAAAGTACTGAATGTTTTCATTTATTTCCCATATTTTTCCATTCATCTCTAAATGTTACAATTTAATTCAACTGCATGCCATCCTTCCCTTTTTCCACATCTTTTATACATTTTCAGTCTGTGCCTGCAGTCATTTACACACCCAGTGCTGCATACACATTTACACATTTCATTAAAATATGCAGCATTGTATATACCTGAGAGAATTGCATACTATGAATCACACTGTCAGACCATTCACAGCAGGACTCAAAAGACATCATCAATCACATATACCCCATAACAGAATGACACCGACAAGAGAAGTGTAAAAATATTTATATTTGAAAAGAATATTGCTGATGATGCATAAATATTTAGAGGAGAGTGGAGTCTTTCATCGGAGACTGCTTTGTTATTTTATGCCTTCAATAATGTATTTTAGTGTCACTTCAGGGCAAGTTTTTAATGTTTAGCTGTTCCTTAATTCCTGGAACCATGCAAGACAAGTTCTGCTCATGCATACTTGATTCTTTTGGGGTAGTTCCAGGACACACTTAATTACAGCACTGTACTTGTCCACTTGAAATGAAATATTTGTCATGTACGATTTGATTGAGCTTCAGTATTTGGCTGCTCTTGAAGATTTTTCCACTGCTTTCGGTTATACAGAGCATTGGCACAGCAGTGGTTTTATCCATATTAAATTATATGCAGTTGAATTAACTACACCAGAATTCATTTTAACACTCCTTTTGAGAACAACTGTTACATAACAAATGAAAGAAATGCTTTCTTTTGTCCTAGCATTAAGGTTTGTCTTCACTAGAATTAAAGGGCCAAACTGGTTCATTTGAATGGGTAGCCACACAATATTGGCCATGTACCATGTATTTTATTGGACAGGGGTTATCCAACCTTTTGATGGCAAAGACCGCCAAATGTGAAGGACCTTCTTTTTAAAATATAAAGGCAGCTCTGCATATTTTTATGTATGAAGATATGTTGTTTGCTAAGTTCAGTAATTGGCTTTTTATTGCAATTGTACTGAAGCCAGAAGAAATTAGAACAAATAATAACAAATTTATATATATATAAATTTTAAAAAAATGTATGTATACATTATATACAATGTAAATATATATATTTTTGAAATTTGGAAAACTACAATTGTACAAGAAAATACTATTTTAGAATCTTTCTCATTTTGTTTAATTCAATGTGTTACTTGCCATTTCTGTGTAATTAATTGTGAAATTTAACAGAAATTTCTGAGTGACATTTTTTTTCTGCACCATTTGTTTCAGTGTATGGATATTTATGTGTGTAATATATAATATTTATTATATACGTATAACATTGATATTTATAAATATAATATTATAATATTTATTAATAATAATAATAATAATAATTAGAAAATTAAAGATAAATATTTTCAATTTAAATTTAAGGTTTTTAACGCATGTTTTGTGGCACCTGTGTAAAAAAAAAAAAAAAAAATTGCCTTGGGCAATCGTTCAGTTTTTAATCCAACTTTTTCTGAACACTCATCAAATCCCTCATGCTACTCTTTCTCTTCTTTATCTCATTTTTCCAGGCATAGTTCCTTCAAACGTCACCTTCCCCGTCAAATGCAGGTAGGGAGTCTGGACCTGGGAGATGACTATGATGTGGATGAGCAGCCAACCAGCATTGGCCGTATCAAGCCTGAACTCTACAAGCAAATGACCACAGAGAACGACGAATCCGGCAATAGCAAAGGTGGCAAAAACTGCGGCAAGATCAACTTTTCCCTCCGCTATGACTATGAGAACGAGATGTTGCTTGTCAAGATACTCAAGGCATTTGATCTCCCAGCCAAGGACCTTTGCGGCAGCTCCGACCCGTATGTCAAGATCTACCTGCTGCCGGATCGGAAGCAGAAGTTCCAGACACGAGTCCATCGTAAAACACTCAACCCCACGTTTGACGAGTCCTTCCAGTTTCCGGTACCCTACGATGAGCTTCCCGTCAGGAAGCTCCATCTCACTGTTTTCGACTTTGACAGGTTCTCACGGCACGATATGATCGGGGAGGTCATACTGGACAATCTGTTTGAAGTGTCTGATCTCTCAAGGGAGGCCTCCATCTGGAAAGACATTCAGTATGCTACCTCTGTAAGAGAACACTAGTTTTCTATTTTTAATACGACTGTTTCATTATTAATTAAATTGGGAGCATAACAATTTAAAGTTGAATTGTAAAATGTAGAATAAAATTTCATAACGTTTTCGTATTTGGTTTGAAAACATCTGACCAGGTGTACAAAGAAGTTCACATTTTAACAATTTCAATTTATTTATTTAATTTAATTTATAATTGATTTACGGTGGCCGAGAAGTGCTAAACAAATCACAATTCTGAAATCAAAATAACAAATTACAAACGCAAATGCAAGTCTAAAAAACAAAATAAAAGCAATTCATACAATACTTTTAAACTGAGCTACTTTAATACCATCTCCGAACTTTCTACCACGACTCTGCTGTTCTTCGGCTGGTTCTTCCCTGTATACGTTGATTGACAGATGTCTCGTCCAGTCAGCGGTGAGTAATCCCTAACCAATGGCGCTGTCTCAAACTATACCTACCTTTTCCGGTTTGTCTGATTTGTCGTTGTGTTTTCTGACTTGTTAATTTGTTTTCGGATTTGTCGTTGTGTTTTCTGACTTGTTATAATGTTTTCTGAATTGTTGTTGTGCTTTCTGAATTTTTATTTTGTTTTTTAAACTTGCATTTGCGTTTGTAATTTGTTATTTTGATTTCAGAATTGTGATTTGTTTAGCACTTCTCGGCCACCGTATTGATTACATTTTCAAATGTTCAGATCCAGGTTAAAATGAGATTTATTCAATTTTACATTTAATATATACATTTTATTTATTATTTTTATTTTATTTTATATATTACAACTTTAGATTCAATTTATATTAAATGAACTACCGTTCAAAAGGTTTTGGACTGTATGATTGTTTTTTGTTTTTGTTTGTTTTTTTTGTTTTATTGAAAGATATTAATACTTTTAACACCAGCATTAAATTGATTTTAAAAAAATGGCAGTATATTGTTACAAAATAATAATCTGTTACAGAAAAAAAATTCTATCTATCTATGAATCCTGAAACAAAAAAATCACTGTTTCCACAAAATATTAAGCAGAACATTTTTTTTTTTTTTATTATTCTGCTTGGTGAGCATAGGAAACTTCTTTCAAAAACATTAAAAATCATACTGACCCCAAACCTCTGAATGGTAAGATTTTCTATATGGTCTTAAACTTTTGGACCCCACTCTATCACAAGATAATATAAACCTGGTCTATCGAGCCTGATAAATATTGTTCATCTGCAGCATTCTGCACAAATAGTTCCATTTTGGTTGGCAAGAGAAGGAATGATCCTGAAACCTCAGCAAGTACTCTTGATATTGCACTGCTCAGACAGTTTGTGTAGATTAAAAAAATCCATTGACTCTAAATAACAAGGCTATTAGATGCCAGCTAAGGTATGTGAATTAGCTTGTTGCATTATTGACATGATCTAGTAAAATGCAGTCACAATATTCAACACGTTGTGTGCTGTACACCTGCTGATGCTAAGACTGCTAAATTAATGAGAGTTCTACCCTACCCTCATTAACACACAGATAAGGTAGTAACTGACAAATGAAGATGACTGACACATGCTGATTGTGTATGTGTGGACAAAATAATTGCCTAATTTTCGTAACGGCCACTAATAAGAGGTGCTGCCAATCACAGCACAGTATTAAACGCTTAAATTAACCTCCAAAATAGGTCCTAAGGTCATCTGAGGTTAGTTGATCACTCCATAATGGCAAGCTAGATGAACTTCAACTGCTCCTCGATGAGTCTTATGTCTCGGTTTTCTAGATTTACAGCTATTCTCAGAGGAGCGATTCAATAAACCTGTGGTTATTGCTTTCATGGCAGGAGGCCGGCTGCCTTGAAAACACACATTCTATTGCACTTGGCAGGAGATTTGAATCTGGAACTCAAAGCACTTCTTTTGAAAGCTATCAAAAGGGATAGTTCACTCAAAAATGACAATACGTTCATCGTTTACTCACTCGGAAGTCATTTTATACCTGCATTATATTCTTTTCTTTTTTTTAACACAAAAGGAGATGTTAAGCAGGATGTTAACGCTGCTCTTTTTCATACAACACAAGTTAGAAACAAGGGACTCTCAAGCTTAAAAAATTACACAAAGAACCATAAAATTTTCATAAAAGTGATCCATATGACTCATGTGCTGTATTCAAGTCCTCTGAAGCCATACAACAGCTTTGTGTAAAAAAAAGACTAAATTTAAGTTGTTATTCAATTATACAATATGGATATGTGTATTCAAATTTGTATTGTTATTCAAATACAATTCAAGTTAGGTGCTCTCAAGTTCAAAAAATTATAAAAAGCACATTTATAATTGATATATTTAATTATGCATTTTGATTATGTGGTTTTGTTCAAATTTGGTGTCACGATTGATTTCAAGACACACAAGAATCAATGGGATTTGAAATACTGACGTCAAACATGGTGTGAAACATCTTGACGTGCCATATTTAAATATATATAAAATTCAGACCTGGATGAGACGATTATATGTGAAAAATCGCAACTAAATTCTTTTCTTTTTCGATTTCAGAAGACTTGGGATGTTTTATGCATTTTAGAAACTTGCTAATAGGTAACTAATCATTTTCGTTAGAAGGAAAAGAGCAAAAAATACAGTTATACTTCTGCTTTTATATTTCACGAAAGAAAGAATATCACAGGTTTGAAATAACGATGGGTATGGTGACAGAATTTTAATTTTGGGGTGAACTGTCCCTTTAAGTTAATGCCAACAGACAGCGTCCAAAAGACATTGCCAGGTGGACTTGGGACAGAAGGACATTTACTAACTCATTTAGTCACTTAATGAGCTCAAGGACTGAAGTAGAGTGAAGCTTGAAGGAATTTGATTTTGGTGAGAGTAATAGTAAAATTAGTAATATTCACTACGGTCTCACATCGTTACTCTTTTGGAAATCAGACATAATTTTTCAAGCTTCATTATTTGATTTTTTTTTTTTTTTATCAAATCACTTTTTTATCCTGTGCCATAATGAGATATCAATGTTCAGTAATATCCAATGATTTGTTTGCTTAAAGTTTACTTTCTTTACAAATATTTTTCTGAAACATTTTTGCATTTTTTTAAACTCTCAAGCTTGCATTTACCCATCCATCAATCTACTTTAAAAAGTCCCTATATGATACTGAAGCACAACCTGCAAATAATCACCTTAGAGGGCTAGAGAGACATTAAGCCACAAGTAGGGGAGTCATGGGATATGTCCGTCAGAGAGTGGCTTACTGAGCTCATTTAAAGTGATTAATATTTACACCAGACTTAATACCGCTGAGAGGATGACGCTAACACACTAACTCCAGCACCGTCAGATAGCATACTTTGCCTTTGCATTGCACATGCTTAACTTTCAGAAAAGTGGGTGGTCTTGAAGTCTAAAAATACCACTGTTCCAATGCATTGCGCTTCACCTCTTAAAATGTTTTGCTGCATGGATGTGTTTATTTTATCTAGATAGATCTAAAAGAAACCCGCTCGGATCAGCTGTGAGGAAAATGGTGGAAAGGCTGGTGTGTTTAGGAGTGTTGACGTTTAATTAACGGTATGCTTGAGTGGTGTCCAGGAGAGCAGTGTGGCTTGGAGAATCGCAACAACTAATTGGTCACCGTGGCTGTATCGGACCAAACAGGACTCCTTTAGACCTCGATATTGAGTCACGGGCTTATTAAACACAACCTTCATAGTCAAAATGCCAAACCACATCCTCAAACACCAATAAATAACTTCTCGCAGCGCTAACTAGCTTTTAGCAAAAAAAACTATGGCAAAGTGACTGACATTCTATTCATATAGTATCTTTCTCTATTCAGGCTCTATTAATAAATGGTACACTATCAATACTGATGCAAGGATTCCTCCATTTAAAAAAATTTCTTCACAAACGTAGATTTGTTCATGAACGAAACACCGCTAATGACGGGTAGCCAAAGCATTGGTACGTTATTATAGAAGCCCATTTCCACGACATAAAAAAAATCATGGTTTGGTAAATTAGGTAATTAGGACATAAAACATGGTAATTATGAGGTAAAAAGTCTAAATTATGAGATACTAAGTCAGAATTATGAGATAAAAAGTCTAATTTATGAGATAAAATCATAATTATGGCATAAAATGTCATGATTATAACAAAAAGTAAAATAATTCACTTTTTGTCATAATAACTTTTTAATCTTAATATCAATTCATGTCAATTTTGACTTTTTGTCAGAATTTTGACTTTATCTCATAATTTTGTCTTTTCATTGTCATTTTTTTCTCATATTTTCTACTTTTTATGTACCACTTTTATCTCATAATCATGACTCTTTATGTGACGGAAATGGGTTTCCGTACTCTGATCTTGACTGCGAGTGATGCTGGGGGAACAGTGTCTGTTTTTGGTACATTATTGCACAATTACTGTTTTTGTCACTATTATCTGGTGCTATGGAATTGAAAAGGTGACCTTTATAACAAAATGTGCCAATACATCATGCTACATTGCTTTGTGTGTGTCTGTGTGACAGGAGAGCGTGGACCTTGGGGAGATCATGTTCTCACTCTGCTATCTACCTACGGCAGGCAGATTAACACTCACTGTCATCAAATGCAGGAACCTAAAGGCAATGGACATTACAGGATATTCAGGTAGTATTTCATCAGCTTTACTGCCTTTGACCATCAAAATACAGACATGAGATTAGAAGCAGTGGAGAGTGGGGGGAAGTGTGTCATAAGCACTCTTTTAATATAGCAAATATCATTTTTGTCATGTGAACATACATTTATCCCATCATATACACACGAGAATAGGATGCATTTTTATAATAAATGTATTTATTTGTTTGTTAATTAATTTATTTATTGTTAATTTTGTACATAGCAAATTTATGTCAAAGCCAATTTGTTCATGTTTAAAAATATACAGTATATCATACATGCTGGTGATCTTCAACTTATTTAAAACCAGATAAATTATTTGTCTACATGGGATGCATTTTTATAATAAATGTATTTATTTGTTTGTTAATTAATTAATTTATTGTTAATTTTGTACATAGCAAATTTATGTCAAAGCCAATTTGTTCATGTTTAAAAATATACAGTATATCATACATGCTGGTGATCTTCAACTATTTAAAACCAGATAAATTATTTGTCTACATATTCTAAATATTAAAGCTTTTCTGGTCAGGTTTAGAGAAAGTTTAATATATATATCTTTTTCATTTATGCTCATATTTTGATTTAAAGGTGACATATCATGAAAATCTGACTTTTTCTGTGTTTAAGTGCTATAAACGGGTCCTTGGTGCATCACCAACCCAGAAAACATGAAAAAACAACCCAGTAATTTTTTTTGGAAGCCTTTCTCTGCAAGCTTGTGAAAAGATGAGCTGCTCAGATTTTGCTCCCCCAGTGATGTAGAAAGGGGATATTATTATAATATTACATACAGCCCCTTAATCTGCAAGTTTCCACCCACGGCGCCACCGTTGTGTTTTCGCAAATAGCGAAAGTTCGATCAAAGCATGCAAACTGTTCTGTCTTTGGCTGCACTGACGAGCACAGAACTCTATTTAGATTCCCAGCCTCAGAGGAGACAAGAGGGCAGTGGATTTATTGAATTATTTACTGTATATTACGCTACTGCCACACAGATCTAATATAAACATGCAATTTCCCAGCTTTCCCAGCTGTTTACCTTCACAGACATAACCGACTGTTTTTGTAACTCATGTGTGTTTTTAACATAAACTTGTGTGTATTTGACAGTTTAAGCACAATAAGACATGAAAGAGAACTTAATTTAGTACCCACGTGCCATGTGACAGCCACTTTCTGTGCATGTGCTTCGGATATGTGCGCTCAGGAAACCGTATATCAGAAGTTTAAACTAATATGGTTTAAAAGTTATGATTTCAGCACGATAGACATGATAATCAAATCCAAACATTTTTTTTTTCACAGAGTATCTGAGGAACAAGCTGTATAGGCACAGCCCTATTCTGGAAAAGGGGGCGGGGAGCAGCAGCTCATTTGCATTTAAAGAAACATGCACAAAAACGGCGTGTTTCTGCTTCCACTCAGAATAGGCATTTTCAAAAAGATATAATAAATTATCTGTGGGGTATTTTGAGCTGAAACTTCACAGACACATTCTGGGGACTCCTGAGACTTATATTACATATTATAAAAAGGGCCATAATAGGTCTCCTTTAAAATATAAATCATTCATGCATTCCTCAATGATTCAAACCTCTTGACACATCCTGAAATATAATTATGTGTATTAGTTTTACCTCTGTCTCATTTCTCCTTGCCAAGAGGACAACAGAAGTAAAAAGTGGCACCACTCTCCCGATAATTGCTCCATTTGGTTTTATGGTTTCTGGAAACCTCTTTTGTTTTCCCATATATTGTTAATGCACGTTTCCCGCATGTTCTAATCATTGTTTCATGTTCCTAATTGGCTTTTGTTCTCTCTGTCATAAACAACATTTCCCAAAGGTAAATCAGCAGCATCACTGAGCGAATTAAACCCGAAAGTCTAAAGAACCACTCCGAATATGATGCAGGGAACGATTTTAAGCTCCAGTAACATGAATTACTCACACTATATTGGTTTTTCACTTATAATGACACAGGGTCTCACACCAGACATTTTTACTTTTATCTGCTGAAGAGTAAACATTTTTCATTTGCAGTAAAGTTGAATTCACATGAACTGGATAATATCTATTAAGAAGTGCCCCAAGCAAATTTGATGTCAGAACAAGTACTGCTCATCTGATTTGTTCTGACCAAGCTGGAAGTAGTTTATGGCTTACTAATGTACAAGCATAATAGATCAGACAATTTGTGCAATGATGGAGAGATATGGAAATCAGTATGCAGCTCTGATGTCAGAATCAGCACTCAAGTCATTCCATTAAAGCCCTAAATCTCAATGGCCTTCCATACACACTGAATATTAAGATGGCTCAATGAAGATATCCGGCATTCATTTCTAATCTTCTCATCTAATACTCTCATCAACTTCAAGCTATTGTTAGAGGATTAATTAATTGAAACTAGTGCATACTACAATATGTTTAAAGATAATTTATAAAAGCTCAAGCTGCAAATGTGAAATTAATAACAGTTATATGAGCTGAACTGATAATGGTATTCTCTCTGAGCAGATCCCTATGTGAAAGTATCCCTCATTTGTGATGGAAGACGCCTGAAAAAGAAGAAGACCACAATAAAGAAAAACACCCTGAATCCCACTTATAATGAGGCCATTATCTTTGACATCCCTCCAGAGAGCATGGACCAAGTCAGCTTGCACATCTCAGTCATGGACTATGACCTGTAAGTAACACAAACAGCTATTTCTCCGTTTTATATTGAAAATTTAAAGGGACAGTTTAATAAAAAAAGAAAATTCTGTTATCATTTACTTACTCCAGTGTTGCAAATATGTATATTTTATGGCTTCAAAAGGGGTGTGGATTTATTTGACTTAAGATACATTTATGATGATTTTGCATCCTTATTCTTTGTAATTGCATGGGGGGAAACATTTTTATTTATTTAACATATTTTATTATTTTTGTCAAATAAATATTTCTTAATTTATTCTTTAAAAAAAATGTACCAGTTTGAAATAACTTGAGAAAATGATGACAAAATTGACTTTTGCAATTCAGGCTTCTAGAAGGGAGCTGATTTATTCAAGATGGATGTATTTCTCTTTTGTTTTCATCTTCTCTAAAACATTTTATACATACTTAACCTAAAAATGCTTTACCAATACTATTCATCAGTTGTCATGCCAATTAAGCTGAACCACATTACAAATAACAACCTGTACAAGAAACATTAGAATAGCAGGAACATCAGAATAATCTCATGGTTCATGTGCTTCAGTAGGACGAGGAAAAGATCAGGTGTCAGAGCATTTAGTACTCACCTCTCTACAGGCGGGTGACTGGGCAAAGAACCAGGTATATTTTACCCAACATTCTCAAGTCTCAAACAGTCTGTTTGTGGTACTGAGAGTTTCTGAGAAAGGAACACACACTCTATTAAATGTCAGAAACTGCTATTTCATAATTGTCTTCCGTGGGTTCACAAAAGGACTCACGTAAAGTTCAGCACCGCTGAGGTAAATGTATGCTGATTTCTTTATCCTGTGGCACATCATCTACTCTCTCTGAATATGCACATATTTTTACACAGATAGCATTTTGCAAAATAGGTTAGTTGCACTGGCATACAAACTCATATCATTGTCTTTTAACAAAAGGCTTTTAGGTCATGCAAACTTTGGTATATTATTCATTGCCACTGTGGATGTGTTTATTTTGGATCACTTAAAGGAATAGTTCGCCTAAAAAGGAAAATTTGCTGAAAATGTACTCACCTTCAGGCCATCCAAGATGTAGACGAGTGTGTTTCTAAATTGAAACAGATTTGGAGAAGTTTAGCATTACATCACTTGTTCACCAAAGGATCGTCTGCAGTGAATGGGTATTGTTAGAATATAATCCAAATAGCTGAAAACACATCATAATAATTCATAAGTAATCCATCCATCCAGTCCAGTCCAGACCATCAATTAAAAAACGGTGTTTTTAAGAAACAAATCCATCATTAAACCATTGCTTCTGGCCAAAATATGAGTTCATAATCCATAATAAGGCTTCCTCCTGTGGGCATTGTCTTTTCACATCAAAATGCACCAATATATTTGTTTAGAACAGTTTTTGCTACTAAACACTACTTGATCTGTGCATATTTCTGTTCTGATTCAGAACAACATTTACACTGGAGAAAGCAATATTATGGATAAATGTCTTGGTGATGGATTTATTGCAAACACACAGTTTGTGGATTACTTGCATTACTTGTGGGATTATTGTGATGTTTTTATCAGCTGTTTGATCTTTCACTCTGTGGCACCCATTCACTGCAGAGGATTCACTGGTGACCAAGTGATGTAATGCTGATGTAATGTGTCTTGGATGACCTGAGGCTGAGGATGAGTAAAGACAACTGTGTTATATTGTAAAATGCAAATAATTGCATAAAACATGAGAAAAATCAGGTTGGACATTAATTAGTTAAGTTGGTTCATTTGTACCTTGTGTGCAGTTTGCTTAAGTGGAACAGGATTAGATGTGATTGGACTTGCTTGCTTTGCTCAGTATAATTAAAACAATATATCCTTATTTTTTATTTAAAAAAATTTTTTTTTCCTATATTGATTTTATGTATTTTTCATTACAGAAAATAATTCGCTAATAACGAGCATGTTCAACTTGTAGTATAACTTCAGATACATCAATTTCATGCAACCACAGATTGAAATCCACTCTATAGGGTGCAGCCCTTCGGCTATAACAATAAACTGCTCTATAATGCTCTCATTGATGGGTTTTTCATATGTCTTCTCTTACAGTGGAAAGCCAGAACGGCCAGTTTTGACAGTCAGGGGTCTTGTCCCTCCCCCAAACCTCCCGCCAGTCCTTGATCAGAGCCATATGTAAAACTACAGGCTCGGCATCCTCCGTTTGTCACTCCGATGAAAACGAGAACCCTGCTATTTCCATTTACTCCTGTGGGTTGTTTTAGATGGTTCCCAAACACTGATCTAAGATCCTGCTCTTTGCCCTGATGTTCACCATGTTCAAGCTGTTCCAGTCCGTACGATCCTCAGTCAATTCTTGGGAGTGTTGTACAAACCCCTGTACCTAGAATACTATTCAAAACCAACGTTGTGTTCCTAGAATAGCTTGGTATCGTCAGCGGAGATGTTTCTTTCCAATATGAATTTTCCTGAAGCATTTGAAATCCGATGCGGTGTTCTGCAAGCGGTCTACATGCAAACAGAAGTTTCCGCACAACACTGCAAGGCTCTTTGTAGATGGCCCTGCTCAGATCTAAAGACTTTGAAAGTAGGATCAACTATTGGAAGTACTGAGAATGAGGTCAGAAAGGATGGTGTATAAAATATTGAGGGAAAGGACATTGTTTTGTGTGAGTGAGAAAAAAGAAGGGAATGGATTTGTCATGTGCTGTATACTAAGAACAAACCATTTTCTCTGTCAAATCCTTGTATGAAAACTGTGAAGGTACACGTTTTATGAAGAATATTTAAATATTTATCAGTTTATTGATGTTGTATAAATGTTGTGTGTAAAAAGAGACTAAATTTATCAGAGCACAACACATTTTTCCTATCCATTAATTTCTTGCCAAAACAAAGACGTTTACGTGTAAAGAAGTTCCTGTTCACACACAAAAACACTTCACATGTAGCTGAATAAATTGATGTGATTACATTAATATTCATCGGTGAGACCTGGAGTACAAAAGTGGGCATTTAAGGAAAAAGTGCTGAAATATTCATAGAGGTCTGATTTGATTTATGTGGCTTTTATTCACTTTGTTACAATAGCATTTCAAGAGCTACAGAAGCGGTTCTGTATCTTAGTAGCACTGCTTTTAATAGCAATTCAATTCCTCTTTGAATCCTCCTGCTGTTTCAATCTCATGTTGACATCTCGTTCATCTTTTGACATAATTTCATTTTGAGTTAAATTGGACTGTCAAAGTTTTCCGTATTTTGACACACTGTCTGGGAAAATGTCTTGAGTAAACAATGTATGCTCAAATTTATAAAAAAATATATTCATATTCTGTATTGTATAAAAGAGCAGGGTTAACATTACAGCATAAAACAATAGGCAATTAACTAACGCTCATCTTCAGTTTAATATTTTTATTTGCTTGTTTGATTTTCATGTAGACAAAAGGGATACTTGAAACTATGTGAATTAAATAGTGAATCAATTATCTGTATAACCCAACAATTTAATATATAACTGTCAACTGATCAGTTTCTGTAAATTAAAAAGAAAAAAGAAAAAAAAACTAATGCCATGTTGCCCAATAATTATTTTTATCATATGTAATGCTTAACAAAGCTAAACTGAGCAATCAAAATAATAATTAGTATTACTTTTTTGATTTTTAATGTCATAAATGATTGAACAAAATTCAATACTTTTATTGCCCGCAATATTTTATTTGTTTATCCATGTGGTTTCAATCGTTTTATTTTACATGGTTAATTCATTCATAACACAGTTTAACTTGGAATTTAAATTTAACAGAGATGCTCAGGCAAACCCCTGCTAAATTATGATCACTGTAGTTAAAGTTTCTCCTGTCATTCATTCATTTAAAAAGAAGAAGAAGAAGAAGAATTTACAAAACTGCATATGCTGGAAACAAATGACATAAATGCACAGAAATGACATGAGTTCAGAACTTCTATTCAAGCTCCTGGACATTTTGACTGTATGTTTCAAATAAGAAAAGACAGAAAATTCAATGCATGTACAAATGCACAAGAGCTGACCCTTGATAGAAACAACCTACTATGCAGGAAGTTCATTGTCACAGATGGTGGGCACAGTTCAAGATACCAGAGCAAAGACTTTACACTGATCTCCAGTTGGTGTTGCTGAAATATCTTAAAATATACATGGTACTTGGGACTAGTTTTACATAATGTCCTCCATCATCTCCTAGGGTATCTGTTAAGCTTTAAATATTTCTATATAGTAAAATAGATTTAATATTTTAACAGAATCTTTAAAAATTCCAAGTCAACTTGTTGAAGAAATGGTTGTGACAAAGTACAACTTTTGGTCCTGTTTTTACAATATCACCAATGTTGTAACACTCAGATAACAAGTGTGTGTTTCTGTAGGTGAATGTAAAGTTAATTAGGTTTAGATCTGGTTCTTTACCTCATCACTAACTCCTGTGTGCTGGTGTTTTAACAACCTGTTTTTGCCCCCTTGTGAATCTGAACAACTTTCTAATTTTGTATTGATCATTTGTACTTGCAATATAACTTGTAATGTTTGAAAAAGTTCTTGTATTTCAAAAATGCCAAAATAAAATGTTGGTTCAGTCATTTCAAGGATGGAGTTGCTTCTTCTCAGTCTTGTGAACATCAAATCACAAATAGTGGGTTAGCATTGGTCAGTCACTTATTGAGACTGTTTATTGTCTCATATTTTTAATATTATGTGCAACAAAAGCAATATACCTGTGTATTCTTAAAGGTAAAGGATTAGTACACTCCAAAATGTCAATTTTGTCATCATTTACTCGCCCTCAAGTTGTTCCAAAAACAAAGACTTTCGTTTATTTTTATTTATTTAATCATTTTGCTGAATGCTGTTGACCATTTAAAGGCAGAGTAAGTGATTTCTGGTAGCCAATGTTGATATTTGAAATCACCAAAACAAACACGCCCCTACCCCAAAAGGGTCTTGCCCCTATTTTGATAGCTCCGCCCCACATATACGTATGCAACCCAGGCAACGATTAGTTCTGTGAAACAAAGCAAAACCAATGTTACACCATGTCTACAGCAACCTCGGCGTCCGATTGCAGGCCTCCGCTCCTTGAGTTCTCTCCAGCACTGGAAAGCTGATCCAATATTTTTACACGGTCCTACTTCTTGCCTTATCCTTCCGCAGACATTTTCCTCGTTTGTTTTTTATCCGCCATCTCTATCTCTCTGTCGCTTGGCTCGGCTAATGTCCGTCCCATGCACTGAAAGCTCTCTCCTCCACATCACGAGTAGACACGCCCCTTATTGCTGATTGGCTACAAGTTTGTTTTGCGATTCGGCCCGAATCAGTTTTCTAAAGTGTTTTTGAAAAATCACATACCCTGCCTTTAATTACAATGGACGGGAGCAAGGAAACAAAACTACTATAATAAAAGTGGTTGTACTTATTTTATAAAAGAGATTATATTTCAAGTCTTCTGTTTTATGTGAGAAAAAGACCTATAT
Source organism: Sinocyclocheilus rhinocerous (assembly GCF_001515625.1). Taxonomy (NCBI): domain Eukaryota; kingdom Metazoa; phylum Chordata; class Actinopteri; order Cypriniformes; family Cyprinidae; genus Sinocyclocheilus; species Sinocyclocheilus rhinocerous. Next base: position 948,288 of record NW_015628351.1, read on the forward strand.
TTAAGTTATTTTAAATTAATAATGCAGGGTTTCAATTTTAACATAAAATTACAGGTAAAACTAACACATTTTTTTCATATTTTATTAATTTGTTTCCGCTTCCTCTTCATATTATAGCTTTGTGTGCGATAAAGACCCAAATTAAAGTTGTTTAAAATGAGCAGATAATCTTCCCCTTCAGTATCAGTGATTTGAACTTGAGACCAGGTTCAGTCATGAACAAATCATTCAGGCCGGTTTTGTGAACTGGATCAACCAAGTCATTTAAAAGTTCTGACTCAGAAATAAAACGTATGATGGTTTTGTGTGCTTTTTGAAGCTCAAACGCCTCAATCCTCATCCATTGTAACTGAATGGAAAATATTCTTCAAAATGTTTTCTTTAGAAGAAATGAATCCATACAGACTTGACAATATGAGGGTGAGTAAATAATGGCAGGATTTTTGTTTTCCATAACTATCCCTTTAGGAAAATCACAAACTTTTCGTACCCAGGAACATACAGCCTTTTAAGAGCTAAAAAAGGCCACTATTCCTCAGGTGGTGGCATAATCGCCCATAACTTCTTCTTCAGCGCTAGTTTATACAGAATCTGGTACCCATCATCCCAAGCATAGAGCAGCCGCTCCTCAGGATTGTATTTGAGGCTGGAATGAGCACCGTAGCGCCTGGGGAAATAAACCAAAGGGGCCTCTCCGCTGCTTACCATGTCATTCACATCAAACACACACTGCACACGCGAGCGGCTCGGTGGCTTGGTGTTGTAAACCACATAGACTGTGCCGCAGACAATAAAAGCAGCTTCAGCGTTATTCCTTGGACACGCCGTGTCCCACATCAGCTCTATATCCAGAGAATCTATGTCCATCTTAGCAAGATTAATAGTGTCTCCAGCCGGATACAGCGCCCATAGCCCATCCTCATCCGCCACCATGTCCACCAGCGTCTCTGGATTGAGCTGGTACACCGGGCTGCGGTCGTCCATGGGAAAAACTGCGCTGTCTGCAACAGAACCATTCTTGAGGTCATACTTGATAACTTGGAGCTCTGAACTTTCACTGACGTAATAGAGAAAGCCATCATAGACTGCATGACCGGTCCCATTCCAAGCGGTGGGCACAGTGATCTGCTTGCCTTTAGATAGACCTGATGATGCTGAGAGCTCTCGCACGGAGTTGAACTCGTACAGTGTGTTGTCGGACGTGCCGTTGAAGACGTAGACTTTTGCTGACCTGGCAAAGCCATCATAGACTGCATGACCGGTCCCGTTCCAAGTGATGGGCACAGTGATCTGCCTGCCTTTAGATACGCCTGATGATGCCGAGAGCTCTCGCACGGAGTTGAACTCGTACAGCATGTTGTCGGACGTCCCATTAAAAACATAGACTTTTGCTGATCTGGCATCTTTGGTCCAGACACCTTTCGGGCTTCCCAATCTCTTAAGGATCTTCATTGCTTTTAGACTGGATACGATGTTCACGCACACTGACGATGAAAACAAACATGATTAATGTCAACGGGAAGCGTCCTATGATTAATATGGCAAACTCTGAAAGCAATTTATACAGACTGCTTCATTTGCACAAGCACTGGAAGACAGCTTTATGAAAAATGAAGCCATGATTGTGAGTTTAAACCCTTGTTTTACTTTATTAAAGAAATAAACCAAGAAAACTGACATTGTAAGCCTCCAGCAGTGAAAGATCCACCCTTAAATGTCATGTCTGCTGTTATAAATGTGCAGGCAAGGAGGATTGTGTGGGGCTTAACGAGGATAATTGTTAATACTCTTCATTATAATACACAGGCCGTTGGGAACTATTTCTAAGATACATAATTTCGAAGACATCATTTATTGAAACGTTTTGGGCTCTAATAGATTCTTCTGTCCTACTTTGTCACATTTTGCTGCTAAAATTCTATTAAATGTATTCAATAAATTAAAGAGAGTCAGAGAGTGTTAATAAATTCAATAAATTAAAGAGAGTGTTCTAAAAATATATATAATAAAGCTTATAGCAATCATTCAATCAAGTATATGTTAATATATTTATTTTATAATTTTTTCCCCCACTTTTTATTTGTGGATTCCCTTGTCAGTGCTTCTCTTTGTTATAAAATTGTTTTGATAATATATACAGTAATGTTAAAACGTTTGGGGCCAGTAATATAATTTTTTATTTATTCATTCATTAAATTAATTGTAAATTGTAATAATATCTCACACATATTAATGTTTTAATGTATTTTATGACCAAATAAAGGCAGCCTTAGTGAGAAAAATAGACTTTTTGTTTTTCAAAAACATTAATGTACAACATATGTATGTATCTTTTGTTGCCAAAGAAATAAATTAATTATATGGATTGGAATTTTGGATTCAGTCTTGGAAAAAAAAAATGAACGTCTTGTTTTGCCAATGTCTTGGCATTTACTGGACTATACACAGTGTTAACAACACCGCACTTCAGTGGAGACAGAAGAACAGCCAAATGAAACACATTTACATTCATCTGCTTTGATTCCATCATACTAGCAAAATAGGCTACAACCCAACAGTTGTGTAACATCTAAACCAAAAGCCAACTGGCTAATCCAGTGAACTGATTGGCTTGGTTCTTTATTCCTTGTTTCCTAATCAACAGAACACACCACATGTTTCCTCTAAATCAATAAATCCTAGTATAAGCCAAGCATTAGCAGAAACCAGGGTTTTTACCATCAAAGCAAAGACTGTTTGGATGAGACGGCCCCACGGCCTACAGCACAATCCCAATATGGGGCAGTGTAATTGGGATGCTAGTTCTCAAAACAAACAAATGTCTTAAATCAAAGCACATGCTCATCGTTCATACTCTCTGTCTTGAATTGCAGCTATTAATTCTCCCAGTTTGATTTTCCAGTGTTACAATTTTCCAGAGAAAACTCCAAACCTTTCCCCCAAACTGGTCTGCTGTGTAATAGCATGCTAAATTTAGCTAGTCTCCCTCGACCAAGACTACGTCAAAGCTAAAACTGAAAGTACATGATCAAAAGTTGTGCTTCAGCTGTCAAAACTCAATTCTCCCGACTTACCAGACAACTCAAAGAACTCTTCCTTCTTCCTCTCTCTGACAACCACATCCTGTTCCACCATTTTGTCTGCTGCTTTCACACAAGGCTTAGGGGGATTTTTGGTTTCAGTGTAGTCCATCTCACGCTCCACACGGTCTACCCGTGCTCCTGCACCCTCCATGTCTGAACGCAGTTTGTTGTGCTCCTTGCCCAACTTCTCCAACAGGTCTGCGGCCTGCTGCCTGAATTCCTTCAGGTCAGAGTTGTAACGGTTGTTCTGTTCATGCCACAAGGCAATGCGTTCCTGGACGAATGACAAGTCATTCAATTGTTTAAGATGATCACAGAGTGCAGCAAATTCTTTCCAATGATATCTTATTCCAATGATGAGTTTTCTGTGCATTATTAAAGAGCTTGTAATAATAATGGTGCAGAAGTGTTCTGAACAGCATGTGTTAGTCTCTTTTTCCCAGTCAAGGAAACTGTAGAATAAAAAGCTCATTCATTATTTGAAAAGTTTATCACAATCGTTATCTGGAGTCAGGAGATGGAGAACCTGAGTAATGTCTGAGAGTATTTTCAAAAGGACTTGAGGGAACTCATTAAAGTACAATACATAATTTTGAACAAATGTGAAAAACCATTGCCTCTACAATTTAGAAATTCACCTGTTCTTGCCGAGTCGAAGGAATCTCACGCTCCACACGGTCTACCCGTGCTCCTGCACCCTCCATGTCTGAACGCAGTTTGTTGTGCTCCTTGCCCAACTTCTCCAACAGGTCTATGTCTGAATTCCTTCAGGTCAGAGTTGTAACGGTTGTTCTGTTCATGCCACAAGGCAATGCGTTCCTGGAAGAATGACAAGTCATTCAATTGTTTAAGATGATCACAGAGTGCAGCAAATTCTTTCCAATGATATCTTATTCCAATGATGAGTTTTCTGTGCATTATTAAAGAGCTTGTAATAATAATGGTGCAGAAGTGTTCTGAACAGCATGTGTTAGTCTCTTTTTCCCAGTCAAGGAAACTGTAGAATAAAAAGCTCATTCATTATTTGAAAAGTTTATCACAATCGTTATCTGGAGTCAGGAGATGGAGAACCTGAGTAATGTCTGAGAGTATTTTCAAAAGGACTTGAGGGAACTCATTAAAGTACAATACATAATTTTGAACAAATGTGAAAAACCATTGCCTCTACAATTTAGAAATTCACCTGTTCTTGCCGAGTCGAAGGAGTCAAAATGTTTGAGACCCTTCAGTTCCATATATCAGATATAATAAGAGAAAAGCATTCATATGCAACATATTTACAGCTATACAGTGACTTAATTGTATATAATATTTTAATAAAATAAACTTTAATAGGGTACAATGGATCTTTGACAAAAGATCATAGCTTTATGAGAATCAATGAAATGATCACATATATTATAAAATACAAATTTATTGTGAAATATTATTACAATTTAATAATGTTTTCTATTTTAATATATTTTAAAATCCTTGGGATGTCAAAGCTGAATTTTCAGCATCATTGCTCCTGTCTTCAGTGTCACATGATCCTTCAGTAATATGCTGATTTGATGCTTAAGAAACATTTCTTACTATTATCAATGTTGAAAACAGTTGTGCTGCTTAATGATTTTGAGGAAACCATGATACTTTTTTTCCAGGATTTTTACTGAATAAAGTTTGAAAATGTAATTTTTTTTTGTAACATTATAAATGTCTTTAATGCATTCTTGGGGGGAAACTTACTGACCCTAAACTTTTAAACACTAGTGTAACATTCATTTTTCTTCAAAGTGCTTAAATCAGTTATTTCAGCAGCTGTCAAACAGGTTCAATGTTTTAGATGCAAAGCCCCCTTGCTGCAGGGGCTACAGAACAAATATATGCTCAAACGTTTCACAAAAATATATTACTGTAAAAGTATGTGAATATGGAGCCAAATTGTCAATATTTCCATTAAATATGCACAGCATGTCACTGTGGCCACCCCAGGGGTCTTTTGCTCCAGGCTTGCTGCTCTAGCTGAATTTAATATTACATGATTTTGAATCAAAACAAACTTTGTTTTGCATAAATGTTGTTGCTCCATTAAATATTCATTAAAAATACATTTTTCAGTCATCATATACTGTACTTTGGGACCAGGAAAAAAACTTTATTTTGAGGAGCTTTCAATCCTGTTGTACCCAGCCTCACTCTCATTTTATGAAAAACTGCTGAGCTAAACTATTCTGTCAATCAGGGGGATGTTTCTCTGCTCTGGAGTACAACTTCACTCAAGAAGAGAAAGTCTATGATAAATCTTAAGTAGATGTGAGACAGCACTGGTTTAAATAAACACTTTTTGATGGTTCACTGGTTCACTGCTGTGTTGGGACAATGTGTCTGACGAACGGGAGTTACTTTAGGGTGTCTGTATCGCTGTTACAGATATTACATTTTCAAGTGTTTTTGAGTGTAATAAATATAATGAACTCTCTTAATTGTCCTATTAACACTGTTTAACTCTTAGTTTTGATGTATGTCTAGAAAAGTGGACGTCTCTGTAAAATGGCTGAAAACTAGCAGGAATGCAGAAAGTATACTAAAATGCAGCCTGATATGCCAAATTTCTCTTACCTCCATAGCGAGCATCCTATTTTCCAAGTAGTTCATCAGGCCCTGATAGTGGTACTGGCCTCTTGAACGAGCCAAAACGGTCCAGAGAATGAAGAATATGGTGGCTTTCATGGTGGTTTTGGAGAAGGGACACGTTCAGGTACTCCACAAAACAAAAGAACCCTCCAAACTCTGTGAGGCTGATGTGCTGCAGCTGCTTATGGGCCGCTCTTGTCCTCTAGTGAGCATGTGAGAGGAGAAGGGACCAGAAACACGGACTTCCAGGGTTTCAAATTCGCTGGCTCTCTCGCTTGGCTGGAATGTTTTTACTAACACTGAGGGGAGGAGCCATGTGTCTCTGGCCTCTCTCCGTCCTCTCAGAGAACCATGTAGTGTGCTTGAAAGAGGAAGTCAGTGAAATACAGTAATAATACTAATTATATAATGTACTATTTCCAATTTCTGCAGCTTTATGTTAAAAGTACACTCTTAAAAATTAAGGTTTTATAGCAATGCAATAGAAGAACCATTTCGGGTTCCTCAAAGAACCTTTCTCTGAGCAGTTCTTAAAAGAACCATTTTTTTATGAAGAATATTTTAATAATACAAAGACATGGATGTTAAATTCAATGAACAATAGATAGGAAATAAAGAACCTTTATTTTTAAGATTCTACAGACTGTTGGCTACATATGCACAAATTATCTCATACTGGCAACTTTATTGGTACAATAGTGGTTAAATATGACAAAACAAATTTGTTCTGAGTTAACCAACAACCCCATTTCTAAGTTTTAATAGAAAAACCTCTATCACGTTTGCTTGATCAGAAATATATCATATATGGATGAGAAAATCACATCATCCTGGTTATGCAAATACCACTAAAAGGGCACTCGATTAATTTAAAGTGAAATGCAATTGAAGATTCCTTGAATGCCGAACTGAATTATGCAGAGAGAAAATCATTCACGTATTGAAGTTTTTGATTATTATGATTAAATCTCTCTTCAGGACCAACAAAGTAAATTTTCCTCAATTCTCAAAGGAAAAGCTCTGAGAACTGAAGACTGTTGTTAAGAAAGAATGTGTGGTTTGTCTGGGTCAACACTTTGAATTTTTTAAAATGCTTTGTACTGTGTGTTACATTTTTTCTTTCTTCATTCTCAGAGTTTTAACCTTTTGTCTCAGTGCCCGTCGATGTGCTCTCCAGGTTAAGTGACTGAAGAAACTGACCTTTTGTTTTGACAGACAGATCTATCAAGGATTCGCGCAGCCTGAGCTCAATACCAAATATCCAAGAACAAAATGTCAGAATTAAACACTCTTGTCATTACAATCTATATTATGTGTTACTGAAGTAAACTAACATAAAGAGCAAGAACCTGAATGAAGAGGATCCATGTGTAGGCCAACACAGACACAAGTTTGCAGTGATCAGATCCTACTGCTCTAAGACTGTGTAAAAGTTTGTTTTTGCATTTATATAGCCAGATCAGTGTAACTGGATAAGTTAAATATATGACCATACATGCAACAGGGCTACAAGGATTCACTGAAATGCTGTGATTTAACCTTTTCCTGTCACTCTAATTTTCTTACTATTTTTCTGGCTCGCTTGTGCAGCTGGTGTCGTCATGGCAACATTCTCAGCTTGCAGACTGGGGGCCATGAACCCTGTTGAGCTTTCTGGCTGATTTTATGCCAGACCCAATCTACAGTTATGTAGTGTCATGCAGTGTCTGTGAGGCTAAATACGAGTCAGTCTATTTTAAAACAATGTTTTTTTTTACATAACTGCTGTGGATATTGACAGCCAATTGTTTATGAAAATAATCTACAGTAAAATATACTATGATTAGCTAAAAGAACTCACAAAACTCATTCTCAGTAGCAAATTTGTTTCATGCCCACTAGATGGTAGCAATGGTGCGAAAATGAGTTCATAGATTACCTGACTTTCCAATCTATGGTTCTCTTTCCATTCCATTGCGTTTGTTGCTGTTTTACATTAGGTTTAAATATACAGGAGTGTAAAATACTTGAATAATTTTACTTGATTACTGTACTTAAGTATTATTTGGGGGTATTTGTAATTTATTCAAGTACAATTTAAACTGCCTACTTGTACTTGATTACATATTTGAAGAAAAAACAGTAACTTTCACTCCTTACAATTTTATTTAATCTTGAAAAGTACTCATTACATTTTTGAATTATTATTCTAACTAATGCACATTAAATATTGTAAACGTGCTTTTGACGTGCAAGAACCAATAGTTTGTTTTCACGCATCAAGCACAACACGTTTCAACTTCAATTCTAACTTTTATCAGGTAAATTTCTGGCTTCAAAAGTTCACTATCAAATCTGAGAAAGCATACTGAGGTACAATATCAAAGTTGCTTGATGAGAGTTTAAATTCAATTTATATTTTAGTGGACATGATTGCTTTATTAATTAAATGTTACAACTCTCCAAAAAGTGTTTCAATGAACAATGTATGTTAAATTAACTGTAAATCATGTTTAGTGATGCTCTTATTAAGGAGTGGATAAGTCGTATTATAACGATATACTGAATAACACTTAGGACTGTCAATAAATTATTTTTTCTAACAAAGATTTTTAGCCCATATAATGCAAGTGTATGAGACCACTTCAAAAACCATACAAAGTTAATACAACGGTCAAATTTTAAATTATTTTACGGCACAAATTAACATTGTTTGGTGGACGGGTATTTTGTATCTCTTGTTCTTGTTTCTGTGATTCCTTACTGTTTGATCTGATCCTCGTTATGTATTACATGTTTATCGTTATACAGCTGTATCCTTGCTGACACATTTATTTTCTATATTATGTAAGTAAAGCGACCTTGAGGTTTTTTTTTTTAAAGTGAAAGTGACGTGACATGTGGTGACCCATACTTGGAATTAGTGCTCTGCATTTAACCCTTCCAAAGTGCACACACACAGCAGTGAACACACACACACCGTTGACACACACCCGGAGCAGTGGGCAGCCATTTTTATGCTGCGGCGCCCGGGGAGCAGTTGGGGGTTCGGTGCCTTGCTCAAGGGCACCTCAGTCGTGGTATTGAAGGTGGAAGAGAGCGACATACACCTATTGTTAACAGGGCTGTCATATTCACTTTGTGTAGTTTTTGAAGCTTCATCTTTGGACATGCCGTACACTTGCATTATATGCAGAAACATGGATTTTTTTTTTTTCTAAAACACTTTGTTTGTATTCATCCGAAGAAAGAAATTTGTGTGGGATGACATGAGGGTGTAAAGGCTGTATTTGTTGTGTTCCACTGTGCTACATTTTAATTGTTGTTGTTGCACTAGATTGATGTTTTTGACCTGCATCCATTGTGTTTTGTTTTCTCCCTTTAACCAAAACAAGAGTTAAAAGCGTAACTAAAAAATACACACATTTCGGAATGTCTTATTATTTGGTTTGTCTGTCTTTTCCTTTAATGACAGCAGCATTTGAGCTGCATTAACGCCACAAGTTTGTGTAAAAACTGATAATGTTCTCCAGCAAGATTTTAATATCTTGAGCTTCAGTAGAAGCAAGAACATCTGACTCTCTGTAGTCACATGATCAGTTACAAATTTTCTTATTTGATTAGTGCAGAACGTAGTGCTCAAAATTTCTTTCTCATTTCTTTATCATAACACTTCTGTGTTTGATTTTCAATAGCATGTTGACCCTGCTGAATAACAACAGTAAATACATATACAAAAACATATTTGTGCTTGTGTTATTTATAGGGTCATTATGAAAAAAGACAGTCTGACTGAGATTATGGTGCCTGCAGAGTAGCAATTCTCTCGTAGAACACTTCTAGCTCCTAAAACACAGGCTAAATACATATGAAAAGAAAGATTTTTATTGGGTCGAAATAATGATTGAGTAGGTCAGAAAGCATGACCACCTAGTGCCAGGTCATATAAAAGAACAGACTGTGCAAAACACCATAGCGTTTATGATAGACTATCTAAGCTATGAAATTTACCCAAAAGAATTCAAATAGAACCATTTGGGAATTTATGAATTGAAAGCAAACTGAATTGTGTAATATGTAACGATCCCCAGCCCTGCAGACCTTTCTGTAGGTGGAAAACAAATTATTGTTTGTCAAAGAAACATCCTAAAACACAGGCTAAATACATATGAAAAGAAAGATTTTTATTGGGTCGAAATAATGATTGAGTAGGTCAGAAAGCATGACCACCTAGTGCCAGGTCATATAAAAGAACAGACTGTGCAAAACACCATAAATCCCTCTGCCTCTAGTAAATAGCTTTAATACACCCGAGGCGCCAAATCACTTGACCTGTGTTAGCCTCAGCGTTTGTGAACTTTCTGCTTGACTGAATGTTCCGGACCCACCCCCTCTCCTCCCATTCTCTTGCTGTCAGTCCAGGTAATAGTCAAGGCATAATTAGCAACACGCTCACTTGATACTTATTTTTTCTGACTCCAACCTTGGGCACACTTTGAGGACTTAATCAGGTTGTGGGCCTTGAAAGCCTGGACTTTCCTCTCCACTCTTATGTGATTCATTGAGTGATCATTGGGGATGGATCTTCAAAAGCACTAAGACGGGTGTTATTTTATTATAAATGGTTGTATTGGTGTGATATTCATCCCATTCCTACTTCTTAAGATTTAAGATTATTTTAAGAAGATAATCTTAAACTCTTAAGATTATTTTAAGAAGTACTAATGAATAATTTTTAGCATATTAAGTACAAAATTAATATTAAGCACACCAACATTTCCTGTCATATCTCCACTGTCCTATAAAGAAAAAGTGCAAAAATGCCCCTCAAAGTGAAAAAGGTGCACATTTTTCCACCTGAGATGGCTGGAAACAGCTTATTTATGTGCTTTCAGTAAGGTCTGGAAAAATTTCCAGATTGATTGCGATGTTCATTTCAATGATTTTTCAAGATTCTTTTGCTCTATGCCTTTTAAATGTTTCATGGCCAATTGCAAAGGAAGTAATATCTTACCTGAGTTATGAATGTGATTTCGCTGTGATGCAATAAAAAAGACCATGTAGCACGAAATAATGGCTACAAAGTCATCGCAGGCAGCAAAACAAAGTAAACAGAAGGCCACCAGTGCAGCCTGATTCCCGAAACAAATGCCAGTTCTTGTTGTTGAATGAACCGCGTGACCCGTGTAGACAAATTTTTGAAACGACTCTCATCATGAGCCAGTAATTTTTACTTAAAAAGCATAAATTGCAACCATATATCCATCCGTTTTTCAAACTACTTATCTCTCCCAACATTTCTGACTGCAGGACATAGCAACTTGTCCAAATCCCGAATAAAATGACTCTTATGAATCGGTTCTTTTTAATTAATCAAAAACATACACCGACCATGTAGCCTGATTTTTCCGAACGAAAGATTCTTATGAGCTGGCTCTTTTTAGTGAATCAAAAACATACAGCCCGACCGGAGTATTCCGATTTGAATCAAAGGACTCTTATGAGCCGCTTCTTTTTGGTGAATCAAAAACACACAGTGCTACTCCAAATGAGCCTTTTCAAACACTGCTCTTTATAGCGTTTATGATAGACTATCTAAGCTATGAAATTTACCCAAAAGAATTCAAATAGAACCATTTGGGAATTTATGAATTGAAAGCAAACTGAATTGTGTAATATGTAACGATCCCCAGCCCTGCAGACCTTTCTGTAGGTGGAAAACAAATTATTGTTTGTCAAAGAAACATAGTCTTGAAAAATGTACCCTTATTAGAAGTTGTAGGTACTTGAAGAAGCATGTCTGTGAATAATGGCGCCCTCATATAGGTAATAATGAAGGAACATTTATATAAACCAAAGTGAATTATGTGATGTTTATGCAACATTGCAACACTGCGTAAAAAATGTTGCATCTCTTTTACCAAATCCATTTTCAAAATGTCATCACCCCCCTAATTGGTACATTAAACTACGTGTGTTAGGTCAGCTTTATAGACATCAGACAGGCAGAGGACAGTTGGCACGGCTTTGGAAAAGTTCTAACAGAGCAGCATTCATTTCAGAGAGCACACACAGTACAGGCCTCTTGTCCAGCGGGTTGGCCATTGGAAATAAAGACACAGTATCTAGACATGTCCACAGAGAGCTAAATCCACAGGCAGTCGTCCCAGCACAGGAGCTCCCAGCTGCCTGGCGAGCTTTACCCCCCACACGGTCTCTGCTGTCCCACAGGCTACGTCAGCGGCCAGACTACGCCACCTCTCTCTCCTCACTGAGAACCAAAAACAAACTCTCTCATCAAAGACAAACCTGTTCCCTCGTACCTCACACATGTTCTCCGACAAGCAAGTGGGCTGAAGCAAGCTAAGCACAGCACGTCTTTTTAGGCCCCGCTACAGCTGGGAGCCACTTGTGGGTTCATATGGGCCACTGGTCAATGGCCAGCCATCATGGGGCGTCCAGGCTCTTTGGCCAGGTTGAGACCTCAATATCATATTGCCAATGCTCCGCTTGTTCTCGCTCTGAAAGACTTTGTGAGGAGCTGGGGGGTGTGACTGTGTACTATTATATCACCGAGCACTAATTACACCAGCACTGCTATCCACAACAGGGCTCGACAGCCAAACATGTTGTCTCACGCTCTACTCCAAACAGCCCAGCTCTCAGCGCTAGTACTGTAATATGACTAATATATGTGGAATGCTTCAGAGTTTGTTCAGTGTGTGCTACATAATACAATTAACAGTATCGCAACCGCAGTTGTTATACAGAATGGAGATAATGATGGATCTGGTGCAACAAAAGTAGCTCAAAAAATTAAGTCTCGTCAGGATTTAGAGATTACTAGTATTTGCAAAAGGAGGTATGATGAACTTTTGTTACAGCACAGTAAAGACGAGACTTTCTCTTGACAAACAGACAAAAGACTCAGGAGGTAAACTAATTATTTTTGTTTCTCATATCTTTGACTGCATTGTAATTTTTTCCTAATTCAGAATATGATGAAAGAGGTCGATGTGTACAAGAAATTTGGCTGAATATCATTTTATAATGTTACAAGCTAGTCAATAAAATGATACGAACTTCCCTCTTATGCCAATAGGTGGCGGCGAGTGACTTTATGAGTGAGTCAAAACTACGGTTGCAAAAAGGTGGAAAATTTCGGAAATATTCCAGAAATTTTGGAAACTTTCCAGGATTTTCTTTTTGGAATATTCCAGGGATTTTTGGAAAGTTTCAGGAAATTTTCCACCCCTTTGCAACCCTAGTCAAAACACAGTTCATTCAGTCTTTATGACTGAGTTATTGAATCATTGATTCAACCAATTCGCAGCACTGCTACTTGCTCGGTAGTCTCAGGCACTGTCCACACGAGCGCGGGTATTTCCAAAACCACAGCTTTTTCTATGTGGTTTGGCCATTTGTCCACACGCAAACGCAGCACCAGGTCACTGAAACCGAACATTTTTGAAAACTCCTGCCAGGGTGAAGATTTTCAAAAACTCCAGTTGCAGTGTTATCGTGTAGACAGCGAAACCGGAGATTTTGGCGTGTGACGTCGGAGCATGCGCTGTTATCTCCGCCTATTGGAAAAATTTTCAGGCTTCTGATTGGCCAACATGGCTTTACGGTTGAGATTATATCGCCACCTATTGGCATGGCGTGCTCTTGACAGTGCTTCATTGCATGCTTTTGCGTTTTCATGTGGACTGAGATTTTTTTTTAAACGGAAGAAGGAAAAACTTCGTTTATAAAAATACCTGTGTACGTGTGGACATGGCCTCAGCCTCAGACCTCACGCCTATGGATGAATGTCTGATGCATATGGCACACAAAATGGAAACACTTCAGGAGTTTCAAAGTCGTCATCGGATTGGTTGAATTAAACAGGATTTCCGGGAGACACGTGTGTCCTGTTCTTTAACGTTCCGCCTGGAAACAAAGATGCCGTGACGCCAAACCCCCTCATGAAAGAAGAAAGCCGTCGTGTTTACACTTTGACGACGAGCGCTTATCGGGATCAACTAAACGCTGGATTTTCAAAAGTATGTGAAATGTTTAAAGTTCGCGACATAGAATCTTTAAAATACGTCCGAGAGTTTTAAACACCGGTCTGTTATTGTGCCGACATTTCCACGCCCCGAAACGTGACGCTGAACAAAACGAACTGTGATTGGTTGTTTGACATGTCGGTCAAACGGCCTCATGGGCGGGCCTTGGCCAATGAAAGCTGCCATGGAGTCAGTCTGAAGGTCTGGCTACACGAGACTACTTTCTCGGAGACACACTCTGTTGTGGTTTTGTTTGGATCTGTTTTTGTCGGTGGCGCAAAAATAGACAAAGTAACTAGCAACAGTACCCAAAATGTAAGTTACCAATATAAATTTAATGTGTATAGAATTTTTTTTTTTTAAAGCCATGCTAATTATTCAGAAGTACAGAAATCTTGCTCATATTATAATGTTTAAATATTTTTAAACAAAATGCTTTGGAGTTGACTGCCTTAGGGATAGTTCACCCAAAAATAAAAATTACCCCCTGATTTACTCAAGCCATCCTAGCTGTAAAACACTTGCTTCATTCAGACGAATACAATCTGAGTTATATTAAAAAATGCCCTGGCTCTTCCAAGCTTTAGAATGGCAGTGAATGGGGTTTAAGATTTTGAAGTCCAATAAAAGTGCATAAATCCATCATAAAAAGTTCTCCACACGTTAATAAATAAAGGCTAATTAGGCTAATAAAAGCCTTCTGATGCAAATCAATGTTTTTGTAAGAAAAATATCCATATTTAAAACGTAAAAAATTTAATCTCTAGCTTCCGCTAACTGTCGTACACGCGTTCACAAGAGAGTGCCGTTTCAGCGGATGATGTAGGACGTAGGCGAATGCGGTGACGAATGCAGAAGTGATGATTGCAGAAGCACAGTGGACAGACCAAAACAAAACACTGTTCACGAATTAGAAGTACAAAACGAGATTTTGTAAAGAAAAATGTTGGACGGCTTCTTTGATATAAGCCAAGAGGAGACTGATTTTCCTTTGCTGTAAACAAAATTTGGTTCTCGTGAGACTATAGCATATTCTCACCGCAGCTTACGCTACGCCTACGTCCTACGTCATCTGCTGGAACAACACTCTCTGAATGCGAATATGACAGTTAACGGAATCTAGAGATTGTGTTTTATAAAGTTTTAAATATGGATATTTTAAATTCGGAAGACTGGCCCATGAGAGTAAAGGAACAGGGCTAGAATATATGCTTTTTAGCAGTTTCACATGGTGAAAAATTGTACTATATGAGAGTCCACCCAACTCTCAGTATGAGAGTTTTCTTTTTGTGCTGAAGTCTTTTAAGAGAGGGTGGTGTGAAAGAATATTTACAAAGCAAACACATAGTGATATTGTTGAGCCTAACCACAGGATGGGGGAGGAAGCGGGCGTTGAGGGGAGATAGAGGGGAAAAGAGAAAGATGAGGGCATGTAAGCGAGAAAGAGATGCTCCTACACAGTCAGACTGTCTGGCTACAGCAGGATCCCCGGCACTCAGCATCACATGATTCCAGAGGTCAGAGGTTATCCCAGCTGATGAATATCAGGCCGAGGCCAGTAGCACTCACTAAAGAAAAGGAGTTGTTTTCACTCCCAGAGCCTGGAAAGTTTATTTCAGGAATATATTCTGCCAGCATGAGATTGTAAACCTGTCCTACATTGGGAAAATAATGTCCACAAATGTTCTTTTTTTTTCTCCAAGTGGTATTATTTAGCAGCTAGAGTATATGCAGGATTTTTTTTTTTTTTTTTCGTTAAAAGCATAAATGCAGTCGGAAAAATAAACATACATGTAAAAATAAAGATAAAAACATTTCTGCCAAAAAAATAAAACAATAAAAAGGAGATGTACATTGTAAACTATACATTGTTTACAAGTGTTTTCATGTTTTTCTCATTCAAAATGTAATGTTTAATTCAATGTGTTACTCACTGTTTCTTTGTAACTGTTTGTGAACTTTACTAGCAATTTTTGAGTGAAAATTGTTTCTACACCATTTTTTATTTCAGTGTATTCATACTTTTCATACTAAATAATTACCCTGTATTCCTAAAATTAATACATCAAAATTCAAGCTATGTTAACAGAATTATGACAGGAACTTCATACAACACCTTGCACCAGAAAAATAAACATACATGTAAAAATACACATGAAAACGTGATAGCTGTATATTGCATGTGTAGCTTGATGGCCCTTTCCTCCATATCCCTAATATTAATATCAGAATTAAAGTTATGTTAATAGAATTATCACAGGCACTTAATTTAATGCCTTGCACTGGATTTTCAGGAAAGCCCTCTGATTATTGCAATCATGTGGAGAGGACGGCCACATTATGAGCTGCAAAGCTGGTACAAATGGAGAACTAAGCCACAGCCTCAATATATTCTCACCTGACTGTGATCTCACATTCAACTCTGCGACTGAAAAATCTACTCCGGTATGTTGAGGAAATGTGGCCAGCCGGCAAAGGTATGCCAAAGTTAAAAGTTGTGCAAATTATGAGTTTGACAGGTCGAATATATTTCATTTTCATCCCTTTATCTTTCATGCAAGACACAGGCCTCATCGCGGCAGGGGCTGAGAGGCATCGACAGAGGGAAGCTGAGTGACTCTCCAGCCAAATGACCCGGCAGACACCCCATCATCACCCAGCAGAAGATCGCTTTCCTAAAACGAGCCTAAATGGAGGTATTGCTGTAATGGCTCTGATATTTTTGACATTTATGAGCTCTATAACAAGGAGCGGATTGAGTGATGGCGCGGTGGCTGGCTGAGAGGCCGAAGGGGGAGTTTGTGTGTACGGGGGCTGCACAAAGCCGTGTCAAACCACACCACATACCATCACCAACGGGAGAATGAGAAATCACATTTGGATTGTTGACATTGAACTTTATGAACCAGACAAGGCAATATTTCAGATTTTTCTCCTTCTGGCTGTCTCCATCTCACTCCTGTGTTACTCCTACTTCTCTCTGGAGTAACCTGGAACTCATAATCAACTGTTTCAAAGGAAAAGCTGAGTTAATGTCTATAGGTTGATCGCTGGTTGTAAATGTCACTGTCGTTTGAAAAAAAAATATTGCTTCAAAACTAATGATGTTATAATGATGATAAAAAACAGGGAAATATGATATAAAATAACAATAATATAAAAAATAACTTATGATGCTTTAAAAATAACATTTAAAATGTCTTTGGGAAAACTTGAGCAATTTATCAGTGTTTTTAAAGGTAACTGAAACAAACTATGCAAATATGCTTTCAAATATGTCTTTTAAAAATATGTCTTTCAAAAACAAATTTGTACCCAAAAGTGAAGGAAATTTGACTAAACCACCTTTTGTAAAAACAATATAAAAATAAAGTAAATTCTTAATTAAAAGATTAGTTCACTTCCAGAATAAAAAATTCCTGATAATTTACTCACCTCCATGACATCCAAGATGTTCATGTCTTTCTTTTTTCAATTGAAAAGAAATTAAGGTTTTTGAGGAAAACATTCCAGGATTTTTCTCCATATAGTGGAATGAGAGCAAATGGGTTGAATGTCCAAAATTACAGTTTTAATGCAGCTTCAAAGGGCTCTACATGATCCCAGCTAAGGAATAAGGGTCTTATCTAGCCAAACGATCTGTAATTTTCTTTAAAAAATAAAAAAAAATAAAAATGTATACAATTTTTTAACCACAAATACTTGTCTTGCGCTATTCATACGTCCTACGTCATCCACCCGGAACTGCTTGCATGTACGACAGTTAGCGGAAGTTAGAGAAAACCGTTTTTAATGTTTTAAATATGGATCTTTTTCTTACAAAAACGCATCGATTTACTACAGGATGCCTTTATTCACCCCCCGGAGCCGTGTGAGGCACATTTTACTATGGATGGATGCACTTTATTGGACTTCTTTTGGACTGTTGAATGAAAACACCCGCCCACTGCCATTATAAAGCTTTTAAGAGCCAGAACATTTTTTAAAAATAACTCCCATTGGATTCGTCTGAAAGAAGAACGTCATATACACCTATGATGCCTTGAGGGTGTGTAAATCATAGGCTAATTTTCATTTTTAGGTGAACTAACCCTTTCAGTTAACAATCACAGGTAACCAACCATATTTTACCTTCATGGGTCATTGAAGTACAGGTCTTATGTTGACAATGTGATCATTTTTGAGCAGAAATTTGTTTACTCGATCATCCAGGCAAGTTCAGCATTGCATTTTCCCATCAGTCTGTCGTGGGGAACCACAGCCCCTCCACTTGTCTTATCACTCAGAGCTGAGATAATAGGGGCAGATTTACAGTTATGGAAAGGTACTTCTAAGGTTGCCTGTTGAAATGTGCATATGGTGAGTTTCCCTTGAATTTACCTTCAAATGTATTTGTTTACACAGGTAATTCACATGTGTTATTACTAGTGTTACATTGTTAAAGGGGTCATATGATGCTGCTAAAAATAACATTATTTTGTGTATTTGGAGCTATCCAGTGCGTTGTGATTGGCCGAATTCCTCAAGCGTGTGACGGAAATCTTACGTTCCTTACCATATTGTGATGCCTGCGGCAACCACATGTGAAGATGTGGACTCCGCTTCAGCCATGGTGAAAGCCGATCTGGCGATCCACAGCGCAAAGTTGAAGTATTTCCTCAGCGACGAGTTCAGCATTGCATTTTCCCATCAGTCTGTCGTGGGGAACCACAGCCCCTCCACTTGTCTTATCACTCAGAGCTGAGATAATAGGGGCAGATTTACTCTGATTAGTGCTATTAGTTCTATCCCTGTCTCCTCATCACAGATGCTTGACATGTTTCTCATAACGGCCCAGCACTGTGGCGCTGAGCAGAGAGCATGACTGATGGCTGCTCCTGGACACTGGAGGTCTGTGGGAAGTTACAGCCTGACCATTCTACATAATGAATGTATCACTGGATGTTATTTAAGTGGAATAAGTTTATACTGTGGCCTAAATGGAGTTGTTAAACAGCATACAGTATATGAAACATTGTCGATGACTAAAGCTAGATGGGACAGTGTGAGAAGGGCCACGTTCCAACAAGCATAGACTCAAATCTGTATGTGCAATTGTCTCTAATTGTGACATTGATTCGGGGAGATCTGCATTCTTCAGCCCCTTACGGTTTTCCAGTGTGGGTCTCGGAGTCTGGGGAACCATTAACACGATACCAATCTAAACCAATGGCTCCAGTTTGGGCCTCCCACGGTCTCCGAGGGGCAACCTGTCCAACCCCGTCTACTACAGCAAGAATAAAAGTTACGCCTTCTTTCTTTGCGTGAAGCAAGGTTATTATAGTTTTGAATTTTTAAATTAGTTTTATTTTAATATCGTTTTCAAATTTGCTATAAAATTCAGTTGAGTTTTTATTAGTTTCATTCATAGTTTTGTTAGTTTTAGTTTAGTTTTTATTTTGTGAACACATTTTTATTTAGTTTTTATATAGTTTAGTTTCAGTTTTAATGAAAGTTCTGCAGAATTAACAGATCACTTCCAGAGCGCAGGCCAAAGAAAGACATAGGCATAATTTAACCTTAGTGAGGCAAACATATAGCGACACAAAATTAACGCATGCTGAGATTGATTATAAATGGTTAAATTATACAAATATTGTCATGATCTCTAGCTGGAGTTGAGAAGGGCCACGTTCCAACAAGCACATTGCGTCTGGATGTCTGACTCAAATCTTTATGTGCAATTGTCTCTAATTGTGACATTGATTCGGGGAGATCTGCATTCTTCAGCCCCTTACGGTTTTCCAGTGTGGGTCTCGGAGTCTGGGGAACCATTAACACGATACCAATCTAAACCAATGGCTCCAGTTTGGGCCTCCCACGGTCTCCGAGGGGCAACCTGTCCAACCCCGAAGTACCAAAATTCCCCTTCCCCCTCGGTTTTTGTGGACAGAAGGGCATTAACGTGAGCAGTGTGTCATTGACAGATGCGTGTCAGAGTCGGAGCAATTATGAGTACGCTCTCAAAGACAGCCTGTGTCATCACGTCTCGCAGTCGCCATTCTGAAGTGAACATGCCCAGCCGCTGTGCGTTTGTGGGGTAATTAACCTAATGATGCTGCTAGGTGGTTCATAATGTATCTTCACGAGTCTTTCCTCAGGGTGTTACTTTGCAGTTTTGGAGTAGGAGAGATTATGAAAATGGAGATGAATGCCAGATGGAATTGTGGTTGTATAACTATTATAACTTTGTAAATATAAGATGATGTGTATTTACTTATGTAAAATCACACTGCACTCTAAAACATAGTATGTAACGTTTTCACAATTCTAAAATTTGTCAGCATAATGACATGATGAATAATGAAAAAAAATGTTTTGAAACATCCATCATTTCTATATTTTTAACAGAAATAATTAAATGTCATTAAAGTGAATATCTTTGGTAATAGAGCAGTATTTGGGTAAACTATCAAAATTTTAAAAATGTCACACTTTAAGGAGTAAGTATTCAAATGTAAAAAACAAAAACCTCATTTTTTAAACAAAAAAAACCTTTGTAAAATAGTTTTTATATGTACATATATATTTATCATTATAATATATATATGTGGGTGTGTGTGTGCATATTTACCATAATATATACCATAATATACCATAATTTATATATATATATATATATATATATACTTTTATTTATTTTATTTCTTTGCCAGGTGCTTTTTTTTAACTCATTTTATTTAGTTTAGCATTAGTTAGGATTAGTCCAAACAAGATGTAACGTGTAAAAATTTATATTTAATAATAAAAATAATTTTAAAATAGCATGCTATGAAAGGAAAAATTTAAATCGCATCATATGACCCCTTTAATGTTTGTGTGACAGATTATTATAAAAAAAAAGATTTAATTATATAATGTTTAGATTTTAGTCTTAGTATTGTGTGTTTGAGATGCTATTCATGGCAATATGGGAAATTCATATTCATAATATGTTACTGGTGTTATTGTCACTTGTGTTACAACCGTTGCTTAATTAAATTAAATTAAATTAAAATTAAAGGGTTAGTTCACCCAAAAATGAAAATTAGGCTGTGTTTTACTTACCCCCGAGGCATCCTAGGTGTATAAGTGTCTCACACGGATCCGGGGGGTGAACAAAGACCTTTTATTTCACTTCTTTTGGACTGAAGCACTGCAACACCCGCTGACTGCAATGATAGAGCTTGGAATAGCCAGGACAATTTTTAATATAACTCCGACTGGATTCGTCTGAAAGAAGAAAGTCATACACCTAGGATGCCTCTGGGGTGAGTAAAACACAGCCTAATTTTAATTTTTGGGTGAACTAACCCTTTAAGAACAAAAATCAAGTTGTCCTTTGTGATTAGCAGTAATGTCAAAATGTTAATAAATACTTACCATCTGGTTTTAATGATCCTGGAAATAAGGTAAGCAGTTTTCACAGCCCATAATGGTAGGCACATCTTTCTATCCTCTCTCTCTCTCTCTCTCTCTCTCTCTCTCTCTCTCTCTCTCTCTCTCTGCATGCAGCATGAGACAGGGGAATAGACAGAGACAAGAGCATCGTTCTCATTCCTGGCAAGGCCTTCAGTGTCTTACCGGAGCCTCCTTGTCTGAGCAATAGCTCCCTCTCACAATTTATAGGAAAATCAATCGTTGCTCACTGTCTGTGTACTTTGCTCATTCCAAAGCTTTACAGTGCTGCACACTGTAACGTAAGCTTGGAGAGACTTGTCAGGCTCATTTATAATCCAGAACACCACAAATACAAGTGGGATTAAAAAGAGAGTGGAATAAAAATAAATAAAGAAACTATGTTACCAGGTGGGGACTTAGAGACAGGCGGACAAATAATACTGCTAATAGCGATAATAAACAAAAAGAGCACGAGATGTGCAATTTTCTGATTGTGCAACTTGAAATATCACGGGAAAATGTCTTAGACAGTTTTAGGCATTTTTTTTTTACCTCATCCAATCTTTCACCCAATAGACCGAAACAAGACAGGATCGAGCTGCTGCCATGGTGACCGGTGTGTTTGGTGGCGACTGGTATCAGTGGGGCTGGGGCTGCGCAGAGCTGTTTAGAGTAACTCGGGTTGCCATGAAAAAATCTGAAGCATGCACAAAACATAATATACAGGGACTCAGCGTCGCCCAGGGAGCGAGTCTCTCTGTCTGCTCTGTTCTCTTCAGGTGGCCTTGTTTGGAAATGCTGACAAATAGGAAATTTGGAGCAATAGTAGAGAACTATGGCTCATTCCAAACGTCCACTGCGATGGTCTTGTATAATGTCCAGAAACACTTTTTGTGTCTCACTTCAGGATTTGGTCATGTGGTACATATACTGTAGTAGTGTAGGAAATGCCGGGGGTAGTTGTCACATGGGCTACAATATATCAAAACTATAAAGTTTGGAGTCAAACCAAGCACAAATTCTTGTTTTCTCTGGGGAGTTGGTTTCATAACTATCTTAAATATTTTTGTGAATTCAATCCGTCAAAAAAAAAAAAAACACACTATTTGTATAAGCTGTTGGGGAAAGAAGTGAACAATAAAACCACACTGGAACTTGGTGGTTCAGCTATATTACGAAAGTAGATTTATAAATTATGTTCTTAGAGCAAGTTTCATAAGTTGTCACATGTGTTTTATATGCAGTAACTGTATACAACCGTTACAATTTTTATGTTATCAGGTCAGTTATAATGTTATAATTTCCTTAATGCTTTCCTTAAACAATGGCTTGTCATATTCCTTACTTTTGTCAATTTTTTGGCTGTTTCACAGTAGTTTTATGAAAAAGACAATTTAAATAGCCTACATATTAAATACAGTTATGTTGTGAAAGGTGGCTGTATTACTTTAAATAATATTTAATATTTTGAACAGAAGTTTTATGGTTTTATTAGTGTCAGTAAAGAGCAATCTTCCCAGTATATCTAAGATTTTCTTTAATACAGAAATCTCAGAAAATTCAATTATATTTAAATTGACACTACAGTTCAAAAGTTTTGAGTCAGTAAGATTTTAGATTACAGAAATTATTACTTTTATTCAGCAATGATGCATTACATCAGTAAAGTGGCAGTAAAGACTTATAATTTTACTAAAGAGTTCTATTTTATTTTTTATTTTCTATTCATCAAATAATTCTACATTATAGAGATAGATAGATAGATAGATAGATAGATAGATAAACTTTTGAACAGTGTAGTGTAATATTATTAAAGTCAGAACTTTAATAAAGATTAAAAGTCAGAATATTTTTTTAAAGGCCTAGCTTTGAAATCTTCTCAATAGATTTGAAAAAGCTGCTGTTATTATCTTATGAAGGAACATTTTTGTTTTTTACAGTGCAACAATGAAGGCATAGATTTGTGGAAGACTGTTAAGCATCTAACGGTGCCTCATTTTATCTCTGGAGTCAGTCCCTGCACGTCTGTGCTGTTATCTTCCTACCTGTCCTCTTGTTGAAGATGAGGAATCTATTAATTAAAACCTATAGGCTACAGCCATACGCTGTGATTGTTTATACAGTGCTCAGTGAACAAGGAAACCTCACATTCACAATGGAACCATTCATAAACGTTCACTCTCCTCTCTGAAAAAAAAAAAAGTTGCTCTTAGCATTTGGGCAAGAGGTAATTGGGATCACTCAGCTTGTCTGATGCTGATAATGGGGCAATGGGAAATTCCTGTCAGAGAGTTTGTGGTGCAAGGTGGTTTCGCAACTGCCTTGGCAGGCTCCGAGTGCTCCACATTGGGATGGTGAATGAGTTGAAGCATGCTCACACAGCTGTCATTAAACATATTTAAAACAACAACATAACAACAAAAAGACAAAGCCTTTGCAGTGATAGTCCTCCTATTTGAGAATTATAAATGGCAATATGCAAGAACTAAGTCCTCTGTGAATACCAAATTACACATTAATACAAAACCATTGAATACAAAGACAAAGATTTAAACAGAGCAGTTAATGAATGATGCTGGCCAATGTTGCAGCTATTTCATGGCTATAAAATTCCCAAAATATTTTGTAAAATTAAGTCATATTTGTCTTCTATCAGCCTCACCAAATAACTTTTTTTCACCTGAAAATTTCTATCAAATCTCAATTGATAAATTGTGTTTGACAGTATACTGTATATACAGTATCGATGCATTGTTTGACAGTGGTGGAAATTATACTACATTTTTGGAATAAAATTACTAAATAAATGTTATCTCACACTCTTCACTGGCTTTTGAAAAAAAAATTATGTCTTTATTTATTTATTTATTTATTATTTATCTGGTTTATGTTAATTTTTTTAGTTGATTGCAGTCTTAAATGTTTAACATTAAATATGTAATAGAAAAATATGTAATAAAACACACATAAAAAGGCATTTCAAAAGTAGTAAAAATTTAAATTATAAAGTTTTTCAAGGACCTTTTGTGAGCCTTATTTAACAAAAGGAAAGAAGCTGATATCTGTTATGATCAATTAAAAAAATCACAGCCTGAGACACTTAAATTGAAGAAAATCTGCTAATCTAAGCATTCATCGATAGGCTTAATGTTTTTTTTTTTTTTAGATGTAATCCAAAATGCACATTTCCTTTTGTGCATACATGACTGGGTTTTTGTACGAGTTTACTATGCACCTTCAAAAAGCATGTATGCTGGTAATTGATTTAACAACAGATTTTCCATGATGCTTGGTCAACAGAAAAGAAAATCCAGCAAATAAGTGATGATGATTCAGTCTATTTTTGTGTCCAGGTCTGTAACAGTTTTGCAACAGCTTGACTAAATTAAGCCCTTATTATCTGAAAAATGTACACATAAAAGACTCCCAACACTTGTGACAATTTTGCACCACTTTTCTTTGCACTTAGGGATAATAATTGAATGCTAGTTACACAGTGTCTGCAGGGAATCTCTTTCAGCTCTCGAAACAAAAGAATGAGCTCTAAAAGTGAATAAGATAAGTTGATATTTGGAAAAGTTGCTGTTTGGGTGATCCCAGTTTAAATGAGGCTTTCCTATTATGTGTAAATATTATAGAACACATCAATAAAAACCCATGTAAGGCCTTCACATTTTATACTGCAGCTTTTTGAACAAGCCTGTTTAATATGTGTGAGTTATGTTCTAGACAAGATTTCTAGACATGACTTTTTCAGTCAAATGTTTGAAAACATAGACAGCTAAACTCCTTCACAATTTAGTTGTAGATTTATACTGTGGTTATTGGAACATGTGGTTTTAAAAACTAACTATGCTTTGCCTGGCATTAAAACTCTTGGCTCAAGGGTGCATGGCCATTTTCTTAAAATAACATTAATTGGAGCACAGAAACATGTGGTTAAGGACACTAATGTTGCCGTGCACTTTTAAAGAGAACTAATCAAGTCTTTTAACTCTTTTATAAGCTGTTAGAATCGACTGAGAAGAAAGAGTGGAAATGCGAGTGTACCACAAAACTGAATAGTGTTGTTATCATTAACCTACACTAAAACTAAAAAAAAAAAACTTTTTAATCATCTTAATTGAGATAAAGCTTAGTTCTAAAAATATAAATGTTTTATTCTTTTATAACTAAAAATAACATATTTGAGGAAAATTGTAAACAAAAAAAAACAAAAAAAATTGTAAACTTAGTGGTAACGCAGGATTTCAGCATGATAGGCAAAACCAAATATATCTTTTTTTAGCAGAGTATCTGAGGAACAAGCTGTAAAGGCATAGCCCTGTTCTGGAAAAGGGGGCGGGGAGCAGCAGCTCATTTGCATTTAAAGAGACATGCACAAAAACAGCGTGAATGTACTTCCATTAAAATAGGCATTTTCAAAATAATATAATAAATTCTTTTTTAAAAATCTTTTTTTTTTTTTTTTTAGCAGAAACTTCGCATTCTTGGGATACCTGACACTTATATTACATAGTGTAAAAAGGGGCATCTCCTTTAAAATGTCCATGGTCATGTTAGTTCATAGTGGATTAACTGATGTAAACAGAACTTTTGATCTTAAATGTATTAGTAAATGTTGAGATTAACATTAGCTAAGATTAATAAATGCAAACGTATTGTTCATTGTTAGTTCATGGTAACTAATGTAGTTAACTAATGTTAAAGGGATAGTTCACCCAAAAATGTAAATTCTGTCATTAATCGCCCTCGTCGTTCCAAACCCATAAGACCTTCGTTCATCTTCGGAACACAAATTAAGATATTTTTGATGCATTCCGAGAGTTCTCTGACCCTTCCATAGACATGAGGGTGAGTAATTAATGACAGAATTTTCATTTTTGGGTGAACTATCCCTTTAACAAATGAAACCTTATTGTAAGTTTTAGCCGAAATTTTTATAGATCTTGCCTTTGCAACTAATTAAAATAAGTTTTAAGTACTAAAATTACTAACTGAAATAAAAAAATAAATTAAAACTATTTAGAAATATAAAAAACCTAAAACAAATGACAAAAGCAGGTAATAGTATAACTAAAATTAGAACTGAAAATATAACAATAATAGCCCATTCAAAATATTAATAAAAACTATGATAGTATAAATAATACTAAAATAACACTGCAGCAGTCGGTTTTACAGACGATTGATAATGTAACCACAATGCCTTGTATTACAAAGCTGTGGTATTTGCTTATAATGAAAGAACTTCACCAGAGAATTAACAGCATCCTTCAGAACGTTCAGAACTTCCAGAGCACTGTTTTGTTTTGAACAGTTTTGGTTCTCAAAAACTCTAAGAAAAAAGGTACAAAACCTTCTTGAGAGGTACCTTTTCAACACTCTAAAAAATGCTGGGTTAAATATAACCCAGCACTGGGTTAAAAAGGGACAAACCCAGCTATTGGGTTGTTTTGACCCAGCGGTTGGGTTCAAAACAACCCAACCGCTGGGTCAAAACAACCCAATAGCTGGGTTTGCTGCGCCTTCAAGCCTCATCTTTAATCAATAGGCCTTTTCGTTTTTCTTTTCTACTTACACTCTCAGAAAATATGGTACAAAAAGTAATTATCTGACGTGTACATATTAGTACCTAAAAGGTACTATAAGTACCTTCACTCTAAAAAATGCTGGGTTAAAAAGGGACAAACGCTGGGTTTGTCCCTTTTTAACCCAGCATTTTTTAGAGTGAAGGTACTTATAGTACCTTTTAGGTACTAATATGTACACGTCAGATAATTACTTTTTGTACCATATTTTCTGAGAGTGTAAGTAGAAAAGAAAAACGAAAAGGCCTATTGATTAAAGATGAGGCTTGAAGGCGCAGCACAGATAATTATTTATCTGTGCAATGTGAGTGTTGTGCTTTTTTCATGTGATAATCTAAATGACACTCAAATGACAGGATTTCATTGATGGGTCTCTGGTGTGCCCAGGTGGCATACTGTACCACCATCAGTCTGTCAGACGCGCTCTTGTTTGCCAAGGTATTTGAGGTATCCTGGATTATTTACAATGCAAATGATGCAAAGAAGCATTTTCCACACTACCGCACCAAATAATATTTTCCATGAGCTTCATCGTGCGGCACCGGGAGTACGTCCTGCCTGCTTTATCGAGCAGAGAATTACGAACGTTAGCAAGATTTCAAAGCTCATAAAAGTCATTTCGAGTCAACCGCAAGCATGCCCAGGTGAATAGATATATTTTACTTTTATTGAATATAGTTTCATTTCCATTACACCACAATACAAGCAAATACTGTATATTTAAACAGGTTCGCTTACATTAATTTCACTTGTATTGAGATCTACTGGAAGGCTAGAAGCCAATTAAAAAAATAAATCCGTTTTAATTGGCAGATACATTTAAACATAAATAATTTGTATGGAAAATTGTACATATGCTAATATATATGTGCATTTGAATTTCTGCATTTACTAAGTTAATAACAAAAACGACGTTAGGGGGGGAAAGGAAGAAAAGCAACACATCTGAAAGAAAGCAAGAATAAACTTCCATGGAGATGTGAAAAACAGAGCATTCAGATGACGTATTTGGCATTGCAGTAAACAAAATGAGAACTCAGCAGGACTCTAACATGTCTAATCGATCATGGCAGTAGCTTTCCAAACACACATTCACACACACTCCTTGATAAACGCTATTGTTTGGGACTGTTAGCTGTTGGACGTAAAAATAGACGGAGTCATTCATCTTGTTTCTTTTCTTGTATTTGGCTGTTTCCTTCTTTTGGCCGAGTATAATGGAAAATCTGTTCTTTTATCAATAATCAAGTCACTACAACATGCTTTTCTGAGCTGCATAGTAAATAAAACTGTCTAGCTTGTTATATTTAAAAAATATAGGCATGTATGCAAAAGAGGAGGTGCTTTGGGTAACACCTCTAAAGTTCACAAAATTCTTAAAGGAATAGTTCACACAAAAATGAGAAAATGTAGAATTTTTTCTCACCCTCAGGCCATCCAAGATGAGTTGTTTCTTCACTGAATGAGATTTTAAGAAATTTAGCATTAGCAGTCTTAATGATGGATTCGTTTTTATCAGCTGTTTGGATTCTGACGGCACCCATTCACTGCAGAGGATCCATTGCAAGTGACGTAATGCTACATTTCTACAAATCTGTTCCAATGAAAAAGAAACCCATCTTGGATGGCCTGAGGCTGAGAAATTATTAAAAAATTTTCATTTTGGGGTGAAATATTCCTTCAAGACTAATCCAAAATAGTTTAGCTCTTGTATTGTAGAAAACCTCTCACCATAGAAAACAAACTGTGTATATAAACATTCTGTATAAACACTATTAATTAAGAGGAAGGACATAACAACACAATGTCAAAATACAAAAATCTCTTTGTATACATCTATTAATCACAAAATAGAACATGGTGAGTGGAAACAGTGAGAACTGATCTTTCTGAAGAGGTAAAAACCTCACTGTAGACGGCACATGAGAGAGGCAGATGTGGAACGACTGTCCTCAGTAAAGTCTTTCAGTTTTGCATTCAACTGTCTCTGCTTTGTGGGTTTTAATATGTCCATGTCTCGTCCATGAGCAAGCCGAGAGCTTTGTAGCAGTCACATATTGTCTCATGAGGCTATATGGTGCTGGATGATAGTCCAAAGAGGAGCTATGCAGTCTTACGTGGCCTGCCAGATATAGTCTGGCTATAAAACAAGACTATACCCCCAACAACATGCCCATGAAATCTGAACCATTCTGTATTGTGGTCGATGCTCCAGCTGCATTGTCCACGAATATGGAGGTGTACTGCCCGGCCTGTGAGAAAGAAAACATCACATTATTTAAAGTCGATGTCAATCTGCAACACATTTTACTTAATTTTATGTATTGAAAGGGGTCATGAACTGCCTTTTATTTACTCTTTTTTTTGTACTGTTCTCTGAGGTCCACTAATAATGTTATCAAGATTTTTACATTAAACAACATCATAATTTAGAAGTAATAGGCTATTTTCTGTCCTGTTTTGACCCCCTCACCAGGACGCTCTATTTGAATAGTCGTGGCGGACTGTAGACTCATAAGTAAACGCCCACTGCTATGATTGGCTAACAGTTGTGTATGTTTGACAGCCTAAATTCTTCACAGATGGACGCTGCTGTTATTTAGGTTAAAAACGCATAAATACTCAGTACATATCAAACGATCTGTAAGAAGACAAAGCAATAGTGATCACGTAATGAAAACGGTTACTCACACTTAGTCAGCACAGCACCGTCTTTTAGTTTCAGTCATTCTGAAAATCTAATTATGCCTTGTTTGCAAAACAAATCCACGGTAAAATGAAGTGAACAAAGGACCAAGTTCAATTTAGAAGTAATAGGCTATTTTCTGTCCTGTTTTGACCCCCTCACCAGAACGCTCTATTTGAATAGTCGTGGCGGACTGTAGACTCATAAGTAAACGCCCACTGCTATGATTGGCTAACAGTTGTGTATGTTTGACAGCCTAAATTCTTCACAGATGGACGCTGCTGTTATTTAGGTTAAAAACGCATAAATACTCAGTACATATCAAACGATCTGTAAGAAGACAAAGCAATAGTGATCACGTAATGAAAACGGTTACTCACACTTAGTCAGCACAGCACCGTCTTTTAGTTTCAGTCATTCTGAAAATCTAATTATGCCTTGTTTGCAAAACAAATCCACGGTAAAATGAAGTGAACAAAGGACCAAGTTCTTCCTGACGTGTTCTGACACTTCATTAAAAATAAAGTTAATCAAATAAAGTTTATCATTTGGTTTCTGTGTAGACCTGCATTTGCAACTCTTGTCATTTACCTACAATGTGTGTGAATTGGTGGGCGGGGCTAAACAGGCAGAGATGTGGAAGCAGGCATTGATCTACTTCTGAGGAGGCGGTGTTTATCCACACTATTACATCATAGACTGGAACATTCCACAACTTGTAGTTTTGGCAGACTGGCTTCAATATAAGCTGTTTTTAGACTAATGAGAGAGTTTTAAATTCTGAAACTTACAGGATGTTTTTGTACTATGACCACTTATATGTCAAAAGATGAAGGGAATTTTGATTTCTCAGTTCATGACCCCTTTAAGAAACAGGTTATTCAGCGAGATTTTTTGGATAATGAAAACTGTTTCATACCAGAATTGATCCAGACTAAATGTAGCGTTTACAAAAATAGCTATTTAGATGTTGGTTAACATTATCCACTACGAACTAAGTTAACTTTTTTTAAATAATAAAAACATGCACTGATTAATCAATTACAATAAGATCAGAAACATTCATTAACAAACGTATTTCATTTTCCAGCATTCAAATCAACAATTAATTCCGATTTGTTTTAAGTTAAGATTTTAACTTTTTTTTTTTTTTTCACCTTAACAGCAGCAGAAACACCAGATTTGTATGATAAGGATACAACTACATAAAAGTAAAACTGCATTAAACTGAGTGGAGTGTGTTTAACTAATTCTTACCTGAAGTTCCAGCAGTCCATGGACAGATACTGTAAATATCTTGCTGTTACTCTCAAGGCCAACAATCATTTCCAAGGATCTATTACGGTACAGAAAATATTTTGAGTGAACAAATTATTGATTTGTAGACTTCACAAGTCAATACAAAATCAACACAGTCAGTAGAGATTAGATTCTTAGTGATATGTTACGTTGCATAGAAGTTATGTGACAGTTCACAAATTCCCCTATCCAAGATATGGAAGCAAAGCATTGGTTAGACCCCTCAATTCAATTCAATTCAATTTTATTTTATTTTATTTCATTTTATTTTATTTCAGCAAAAGATAGAAGTAGTATAATTGTAAAGTAATTCCATTATAATTAATTTTTACTAAGTGAAATCATGGCACAGTGTTGAGGTTATTCAAAGAAAGATCACTTTGTTTTGTTATACATAAAAGTACATTCCTTAAAATTAATACTTTTCCTTTAAAGGTCTCTATTAGCACTTTGCAGCAATACATTTTAGGAATTACCCTTCAGTACTGTTGCTAAGACCAACAGGGACCCAAGAGTCAAAGGTGGCGGTAAAGGTTACTAAGGTGACAGGGACCAGACTGAAGGTGAGAGGACATTTTTTTAAAGGCCTGCTCCACTTTAACACAGGAAATGCCTTGCTGGTTCCACACAAGCTAGAACAGACAACATGCTTTACAGCTCATGCGTTACTCACTAAGAGCAAAAGAGCGCTAACAATCAGCAAACACTAGAAGAGACTTCCAGGCTGATCTGCCACCCCCATTCCCCCTTCCCCACCTCATGTACTCCTAGTATTTTTTTTTCTCTTTTTTTTAAGTAAATTCATTTTTGTTTGATTTGTGAAAGAGGATTTTTATGACATGCACTCACACGCTTAAGCCACTGAAATAAAACCACATGCTCTGAATGTAAAAAGGAGCTCAAGAAAAATACTAATTTTCATCATAAGCGATGTATTCCTTAGAGTCTGAATCATGAATTTATATTGATGTGGATGTGGTCTGTGGACAATGGGTCCAAAATCGAATGTTAATAAATAGACTACTTGAGGGTAAATTATACATAATGTAATCATAATAACATTTCTAACAAAATTGCTGGTGTCAGATTTTCTCCTGGATGGTTCTGCTAACACTAAGTCTGACAGAAAGACCTGAAATCAAAGAAAATCACAAGAAACTCTGTGTGGCCAGTTGGAAACACACTAAAATACTAGCACTTTAATTATATAGTTTGAATGATTCATTCATGAATCAAACATCACTACTTCTCTCAAGAGGTTTTCAGTAAATAATAATTTAAATTTGAGTCTGCTTATCACACAAATCTATTGTATGACTTTATAGGACTTGTTCGGAGCCCCTAAAGGGACGTTGGAGGAAAACATTTATTTGAAAGCTTTTGCGTTTGCTCGCAAAATGTTTGCAATCCCTGAGAAATGTTGTGTTCATTCACAAAACTTTTGCGTTCTCACACGAAACTTTTGTATTCTCTTGCACAAGTATTGCATTACCCAGAGAAACTTTGCATTTGCTCACAAAAGCACTGAAATATCATTTTTCCTCCCGCCTCATATAATTTTTCTGGGGAACGGAAAAGCATTACATTTATCTCAATTTATTTTCCATCACAATTTCCCCTTATGGGCTCCATAGACTTGTAAAAAAAAGTATAATGTAGTTGTATGAACCCCGTTTATGATACTTTTATGATAGTTTTGTGTCTATTTAAAGAGATAGTTCACCCAAAAATTAAAATAGTTGCTGGTAGCCATTGACTTAAAGTCATAGTACAGGGGGAAAAAAATACTATGGAAGTCAGTGGGGACCAGAAACTGTTTGGTTACACAAATTCTTCAAAATATCTTTTTCTGTGTTCAACAGAAGACAGAAACTCATATACAGTAGGTTTTGAACAACATAAGGGTGAGTAAATGATGACAGAATTTCATTTTGGGTGAACTATCCCTTTAAGCTTGTTTGCAATGGCATAAAAGCTAAGATGTTTCACAGAAGAAAGAACTTCATACAGTTTTGGAATGACATGAGGCTCAATAAATTATGACAGAATTTTTATTTTTGGGTGAACTATCCCTTTAATGTGAGATAAAGCAAACTTACGTATATCTGTGGCAGAGTGATTCAATGCAGATCAAAACTCGGACATTGTCTCTGGCTCTCAGCTGGTTCTTACTTTTCTTCACCTCAGTGTGGTCTGCAAGAAAGTACACAAAGTACAAAAAATTATATTTCCTGAGAATACTTTTCAGACATGCACTACAAACTGTTGTATGAAGAGTAAAGGCTGTTGAAATGTTGTTTGACAGAGCTTTGTATGTGGAGCACACGATGCCACAGCCAGTCATGTTTGACCTCCAGCCGCATCTAAATATTGGTCTGCAGTGGATTTGTGAATTTGTTTGGGGATGTTGATTTTCTGCCACAGTCTACTGCAAAGAGCCAATTCCTTTTCCCGGAGCTGCATGGACGGCGCCACAGCTTAGAAGAGTTTTGCATTCAGAGTCCCTGGGGCTTATTTCAGTGTAACTCCACATAAGCATTGCCTCTGAAAGGACGGATGAAGGATCACTGGACCCCCTCTTTAGAGCATCAAAAAAAAAGTATGGTTGTGCGCTTTCAAGCACAGCACAAATTTTTTAGCTTTTTAAACATGCAAGATTGTGCAAGACACCCTCAATCTCAGCAAACAAATGCAGCACGGTTGGAATGTAAGTTACAGGGGAATGCAATCCATCTGTTGAGAAAGTGCCAAGTCTGAAACACATCCATTACATGATGGCATCTCCTGATAGAGTTGACATTGAAATATTAATTTGTACTCCATGCATTTGTATTTATAGCAGAGAAATTGAATTTTCAATTAATCTCTGTATTTGGTAGACAATTTTATCCAAAGCATATTTTAATTTGAAAAAATCTACATATCCATCACATTCAAAGGTTTGGGGTCAGTAAGCATTTTTTTTAATTAATATTTATTCAGTAAGGATGCATTAAATTGATCTGAAGTTACAGTAAAGACATTTATAATGTTACAAATATTTTGTATGTTTTCCAAGTAAACTATTCTTTTGAACTTTCTAATTATCAAAGAATCCTTAATAAACTATTAAGCAGCACAACAGTTTTCAGCACTGATAATAATCAGAATTTTTTAAAGACCAAATCAGCATATTAGAATGATTTCTGAAAGATCATGTGAGACAGAAGACTGGAGTAATGATGTTGAAAATTCAGCTTTGCTGTGACAGGAATAAATTTCATTTTAAGATATACTGAAATAGAAATTTGTTACAATATTACTGTTTCTAATGAAATAATAAAATAACATATATATAATTACATATATATTAATATTATTATTATTAATATATTCTATTACTCTTTTGACTGTAAATTGTGTACCATCCATATACAATTTTACTTAAAAAATCGCCGTAAATTGTGTACATTATTGCAGTTCATTCATGCATTCTATTGTTTGAACATGGGTTTGATTCCGCTAATCATTATCATACCTCCAAACATCATGTCTAAGACTGAAAAAGTGTAAGAAAACAAAAGATTACAAAAGACAGAAAGTTTGCTACTGGTGAGGTGAAACCTTCAGCCTTTCCTTACCAATATGAACGTTGGCAGAGAACTGATAAATTCCAGTTACAGGAGCTGTAAATCGGCCAGTGGACTGATCCATCCCCGTCCCTCTGAGGAAGGCACCTTTGGCAGGAGGCTGAAGGTATGAAACAGGTGAGAATTATAGAGGGCCTACAGTGAACACACCTAATAACCATTGATCAACA
Organism: Sinocyclocheilus rhinocerous; assembly: GCF_001515625.1. Lineage (NCBI taxonomy): Eukaryota > Metazoa > Chordata > Actinopteri > Cypriniformes > Cyprinidae > Sinocyclocheilus > Sinocyclocheilus rhinocerous. The sequence goes on from NW_015628351.1 coordinate 982,811, forward strand.
CCCTTCACTCTATCTCTATCTGAAAATCATACTTTGTAAATTGCTGAGCATTCCAAACATCTCAAGAATAGGTTTTTCAGCAGAATTCTTGCTCTCCACACTCTAATAAACGCACATGCAAATCAAGCATTCTGCATACAGCGTTCGAAAATATACCAGTTTTAGGACTCAGTTTGGAAGCACATAACCATTAAATGGTTAGAAATATGTAGACATCTTCCAAGAATCCTCCGATTCTGTTTTTGATCATAACTGCACACTGCAGCCATGCCAGACCACATTATTCTGCATTACGCCTCCAGAACCCACCAAGAGTTCCAGACTCAGACGCTTTTATAATGAGTCCTCCGATTAGTGTGCTAAACACTGTTCGCTTCTGCCATTTTTGTGCAGTCAGCTTTGAACACATACAATGAATGCCTTTCATATAGGCTACATGTCAGATCCCAACAGATATGTGAGAAGAGCGTAATTTTATTTGACATCTATTTCTACATTGGATGAATAAAGCTTTGCATTGACATTATTTCATCCATTTGACAGATTTGAAAGACTATATGATCATAATTTCTTTAATACGGAAAGTAAGAATCATACATCCTCAGTGATCAGCAGAATTAAATTGCTCATAGGAGCTTAGATTAAATCTTGTCCATATTAATCAATCGCAGTTTTTTCCGTGACTAAAAGACGCTGCTAAATCATGGATTTTCGGTGTGTGTCCTTGGATGATCAGAATGCCACAGGGTAAAGCTCTTCTTTGAAACAGCACACTGTTTCAAATGGTGTCTATTTTTACACACCACTCACTCGTCCAAAACCTCAGACAGAGTACCTTTTGTACACCACCAAGACAGCAATGTAGCACATTAGAAAAAGGATATATTTTTTAGGAGGAGGGTGGATTAGGCCCTTCTTGATTGGCTGAGTAAACATTCAGCCAATCCAATGTCTTGTCACTAATGTTCATGTCAAGAGTCAATCAGGAGCTTAATCACAGGTGGCCTTAATACAGCTGTCTTTAAAGCTGATTGGGGTGGAGTTACAGTCTCTGTCTGATTGGCCGATTGATTTTGTAATTCTGTTTGGTGATGGAGAAATTACACACTTCACTTTGAACACACACAGGTTGGAAGCAATTGTGTAAAACTGTCACCATGAAGAAGCCAAATGGAACCAAGACAAAATAAGCCAATCTGAAATTTTTTGCAACAGACTGGAATTTCTTACATTCTGGCAAAAGCCGATCCCACTGCCTCAACGAGACGATCACATGTTCGCTTTGTAAGCTGTATCATTTACTGTAAATGACTGTGTTTCTAAATAGCTGGAATGCTCATTTGAATTTGCATTAATGTGAATTTGCTGTTACCCAGTTTTATATGCAGTGTTTCCTTCGTTTTTGTTGGGCTGTTAACAATAATTATAACAAAAAGAAGTATAAAACACATTAAAAATGCTCTTTTTTGTTCATTTGATGGTAAAAGTCTAGATATAGGCCTAATTGTGACTGATTGCATTATTTGACCATAAGCTACACATGTATAAACACAATAACTTTTAAAAACAATAGCATAACAGAAGACATTCATGTAAAATGGATAATTAAAGACTGCTGAAAATTAAGAGGGATACTGGTCAAGTAAGGAATAATTGACGACGGGCCGTTGAATTATTAGAAAATACAGTGCTGTTTTCCGATTCCCAAAATAAAAAAGAGTTTTAATGAATAGTTCAAAACAGCAAGTCGAATCAGCTCAGTTGAGTCACTTCTTTTTGAATCAAACAATTAACTATGACATTTAAATCAGTGTAACTGATTTGTAACTGTAAAACTGATTTGTTGTTCATATAACAATGTGGAATTAAAGATACATTTGCCAGAAGTATTATGCAAAAATAAATGAATGAAATGTTACCAAAGATATGTTTTTTGTTTTGGTTTGGTTTTGTTAAATATAAAGTTAGGATCTATTAGATCCATTATGATGGATTGATGGATAGATATTCCATTATGATATAAGACAGATATATTTACTGTCTGCACTTACTGTCTGAAAGTTCTGCAGTTCAGCCAGAGTCTTTTTGTCCACAACGACAGGGCCTTTGAGTTTGCAGTGGAAGGCTTCCTCGATTCTCCTGTAGGAGGTCATACTCTCTAGGGTAATCAGAGCCGTGGGCAGCTGACTGGGTTCGTTGGGCTTGTCCACTGCTGCTCGCTTCTCTGTGGCCTCTGTTCAAGCAGATCACAAGCAGACACATCACTGTGTGCACTTAAAGACACCTCATCACTGTATCTCTCAAAATGTCCAGCTCATCTTCATGATAGCCACTTGATGATGATAGAAAATGTCCATCACTGGGATTCACATGTGTTGTGGGTCCTCACCTTTGATCATTTCTTTGAACTCTTGCAGCAGGACTTCTTGAGTGACCTCTGCCCCAGGGGATCCTGGGGGTCCCTGAGGCCCTGGAGGTCCAGGAGGGCCCGGGGGACCAGGCTGATAGGCAAAGAAATATAACTGTTATAGAATTTCAAATCAATTTAATCAAGACTCAAATTTCTTTGAATGCTCAAGAGCATCTCACTTTATGTAATAACGTGTTACAACTTGAAATGTGATAAGGAATGTGTTATGCAATATATTACAAATTCTCTGGTAGAGATAAATTATACATTAAAAGTTCATTCTTAGACACTCAACTTTTTTGAAGTGCAATACATATGCAATGGTGCTTGTTAGTTCATATATTGCACAAGTTTTACATGTGTCTCTAGCTACCTATTTTATTAATTAGCCATCACAAAATGACTTGTACAGTAAGTAATGGTGGTAAGCATGTGTAGGCTAAATGTACTAAAATACAAAAAAAACATGCATATTGCCAAAAAATGTCACTGTAGGTGCTTGGCTAAAATAACTATATGTTTAAGAAAAAAGTTGGCACACCATGACTGGAAAAAAAACCTTAAAGAAATAATTAACAAAAAATATAATTTGCTGAAAATGGACTCACCCTCAGGCCATCCAAGATGAAGGTTTTTTCTTCATCAAAAACAGATTTGGAGAAATGTACCATTATATCACTTGCTCACCAAATGATGCTCCTATGCAGTGAATGGGTGCCGTCAGAATGAGAGTTCAAACAGCTGATAAAAACATCACAATAAACCACATGTAATCCACACCACTCCACTGAAGTGAAAAGCTGTGTTTGTAATCAACAAATTGATCTTTAACAGTTTCTTCTGACTAAAATTTGAGTTCTCTATCCATAATATTGCTTTCTCTAGTGAAAAAAGTCATCTAATCTGAATCAGGAGAGAAATATGCACAGATCACAAGCAAGCACTGTTTACAATCAAAAAACAGTCCAAAACAGTTATAAACAAATATGTCTATGTAATGTAAAAGGACAACAGCATTATTTTGGACTATGAACTTTTGAACTATGAAATTTTGGTCAGAAGTGATGTTTTATGTAATCAATTGCCTTGATGGATTTGTTTCTTACAAACACAGTTTTCACTTCACAAGACATTGATTGATGGACTACAGTCATGTGGATTACTTGTGGACTATTGTGATGTTTTTATCAGCTGTTTGCACCCATTCACTGCGAAGGAATTATTGGTGAGCAAGTGATATACTGTAATGATAAATTTCTCCAAATCTGTTTTGATGAAGAAACAAACTCATCTACATTTTGGATGGCCTGAGGGTGAGTAAATTCTCAGTAAATTTTCATTTTTGGGTGAACTATTCCTTTAACTTGTTAAGACATTCTTAAATTCTACATTTATTCTTGATTTATAAGAATTAATCTGTACATTACGGGTGAATGAAAATTCCTCTCCTTGCCACAATTTCAGCTCTGTCTCATGTGCTACTGTTGATTATGTGTTTGACATTTGATAATATGTGATTGTAAAGATTTTCCGCACCAGTGGTCGTTTTCGCTTTCGGCATTTTCCGGGAAAGTTGCCCACAGGTCTCTTCACAAAATCCATCCATGATCCAAGAGGGTCCACTCTCTGGTTCTCACTGACCTGCTGAATAAAAACAAAGAAATGATGACATGCATGTTGTTGTTGTTGTTGTTGTTGTTGTTTTTTTCATATTTCTGTATAACTTGAAGTATTCCGGATATGATGCACACATGACAAACTGTCATAATATTAGGTTTGGTTAGTGTACACGTCAGAGCGGATGCATAAAAAAGGTGTGCTACTCCCATTTTTATATTTGATGAGTCACTGGGAGAAGTTCTAACTGTGTGATTTATCAGATATTTAATCCAGAGATCATTCTCCCGTTGGCATTGAGTGCAGCGCATTGTAGCTACATAACGAAATCCAATGAGTCATAATTTCTGCTTACAAACCCTCACAGGAAAATTATGTCTAAAGATGCTATTAAATGGTGCCAGACATCAAGGCAGGTTGCACCACAGCAGTAAAGGAATGGGTCTTTTGTGTGGCATGCAGCACTACCTCATGCCAAACACAGTCAGTCAGATTTTCTCTTGAGGACTTTACTCTTTGCTTAATTACTCCTTCTCAGTAGTTCTCTCAGGTGCTACGTCAATTTTGCCCAGTAGGGTCTGTGAAAAAATAAACAACCTTTCTAAATTGATCTCTCTCAACAAGTTTCCATGAGCACAACGTTACAGTTCACCTAAAAATGAGAGGCCCGAGACATTGCATTATACTGTGGGTTCCTTTTTGCAACTCTTTAAACACATACAGTGGCTTTCAGTGGAAACATTGCTGGCTTCATCTATTCAATAAGCTCTCAGAGCCTGAAGTTGATTTCTGAGAGGTAGATTTCTAACTCAGAGAGAGGTTATCAAATATGCAATCTGTGATATAACTCATTCTACTTGGCAACATTTGAAGCCTCTAAATCCCACATTGGAATGACTTCAGCAATCATCAGTCAAACCAATGACATCTCCCTTTTTTTGGAAGATTCTACAATTTGAGCTACTTTCTCAATAGTAGCATTCAGAATATTATATAAAAATGGTTTAAGATGGCTGTCTAGTTGAAAGAACACACTGTTTGCAGGGGTGTGATGAAATATTACTCCTGTACATCACACCCCTACCTACAAAGTACCAATGAAGTAATCTGCTGTTACTCAGATACATTTATATGGTAAAAATCATACAATGATCCTCATCAAAATGAGTCCATATTTCACCCATCATTAAGCTCTAAATCCAAGTTTGTGCATTCAATTTCATCTATCGATTTCAAAAGCTAAGAAAAAAGGTTTCATTTTTTTATTTTAAAATGTGAAAACCCACTCTACATATTTTGACTTTTAACTGAATAGCATTTTGACAGCACTCACAAATTGAACTAAATATGAGATAATTATATAAATATGAAATATAAATATTTATTTAAACATAATTATTACTTGGTCAACTAACCACCAACAATGCCGAAGAGCTGACGATGTTTTCGCTTAGATGAAACGCGAGGCTTTATAAATCCCAGTAACCACAAATATGAATTGAATCTCCTTGGGCCCTTCCCTAAACTTCAAGTGACTGCGGTCGAGATAGAAACAAAGATAGAGACAAGTTGTAGAGGTGAGCTGTCTGAAATGGAATTTGTTTAGGTTTGGCACCGAGACCTGGATCACTTATCTGTAAAACTAACATGCTGCATCTCTTCACAGAAAGACCTGCCTCATGTTAAGCTGCAACAAAGTAACCCCTTGTTTTTCTTATACATACTGGAATGGGACAAGCTCGTATTTTTGCTTGGGTGCAATTTTTTTCCTATCCCTCTATTCTTGTGACAGGAGACAAAATAAACAACTTAACTAGCACACAAGCCTCTTGCATGTTGGATGTCTGAGTGTTATTGTTGTGAATTAGGAGCCCGGAGACAGCCAAGACAGACAGATTTGTACAGATACTGTTACAGCAGAAGGCAATCCCTCAGATCTTCCCCAAACACGGGGAGAAGACGTGATTAGTTTCTTTTCCATTGTCTTTTATGGAATGCTTTATAAATACAGACTGTATCATCAGTATGTCAAAGCAGCGCAGAGCAGGCTAGTCGTGCCAAAAAATGATCCACAGGATTCTAATATTACCAAAAAGAACAAACGCTCAGGTCATGAATTCCCCCGAATACTGTTGATTCAACACGGTTCTATTAAGGATCAATATCGACTTTGGCGGCTCCATTGAGTTGTTTAATTTCCTGTGCCAAATAGAAGTATAAGCCACAGATGCTAGCACAGACGCTAACTTAAAGCTTAAGGGGAATGTACTCTCTTTTGGCCTCGGCAAGAGAGTTACAACCTGTTTCCACAAGATGGACAAGTCAACACCTTCACTTCGAAATATATGAGGAACTTCCATTAACGCTTCAAATGATCAGAGTCGGATCAGTTGGTGTACGGGGAGGATCCATAACTCTGTCAGGACAAGGATTAACTTGCCTGAAGTTGCTGCTTGGAAATGTCGTCGAAGTTTGTGGAGACACATCTATATCCATTTCTGTCCATCTATATCTCATTTCATCATGTTCCCTCGTGTTCTTTACTCCAAAAAGTATAAACCATTCTCTGACTGTCAGAAAGCAAGGATTCAGTTCAAGTTCTCTGAAATGTTTTTTGGATACAAAGGAACATTTTCACAGAGACTTCAGGCTGATAGCCTACGGAATGTGCAGCGGTTTGCTCAGTGCGATAAACTTTCCAATATTTCAGAGCGCTGTGTACACAGTCGATTCAGCTGACAGCGGTAGCATGGCTTGTATGAAAAGCCCTATACGCTGAAGTATTTCAGATCATGACAGATCATGGCAAGCTGTTATTATCTCAGCATACCACTGGGGTGGATTTTTCTCTGATGAGTTTGTTTTGGGGCTGTTAAAACAGCAGAGCTTTGTGGAGCAAAGCTGCCAAATGCTCCATTAGAGACTGAGTAAAAAAAAGTCGAGCAAAGAGTTTCGATGAGAGTCTGAAAGAAAGCCCCACTAAGCAAACACAAAGCTATTTTCACATAAATAGATGAACACAAGAACCTGCAGCTAATTTTTTTTATTAATTGGTCAAAAGGTTCGCCCAAAAATGAAAATTGTGTTATTTACATATAACCTCATGTTGTTCCATACCTTCCTTTCAGCTGTGGAAAACAAAAAGAGACATTTTGAAGAATGTTTCTGTCTGTTTTGACCACATCATGAACAGCCACTAACTTCTAAATGTTTAAAAAGTACCTGCTAACTCTTCTGCAAGTGCGAGCAGGAATCTGTAATTACAAAGTCATTTACTTATGTAGCATGTCAAACTTCTGTTTAATTGTAAATGGTTGTTTGCCAACTGCAATTTAATTTTTTGGGGTTTACCAGAACAAAGTGCCTGAGTAATTCAATTAAATGTAGTGCACCTATTAGTGTATTGTTAGAGTTTTTTCTGATGATTGCTGAAAAAGCATTGCAGTAATTAGTTTCAATTATTAATTTAATAGTCTTAAAACATTATTTAGGTAATAATGGAATATCAAAATTCCAACATTTTTTTTTTGTTTTGAACTGTGTTCAAATAATTATCTTGATTAACAATGCAACATTTATCCACAATTCTTAGTGCTCACTGTGTATTCAGAGAAAAAAAACAAAAAAAATCAACTTATTTTCAGAGAAAAACGTCAGAGACTATTTTTGTGGCAGCGCACCGCAGCAAACATAAACACGGCCATAAAAATCTGCCTTGAGGCCACAATCAACAATTATGCAGCAGTGTTTGATTGTGAAAAACCTTGTAACCTCATCTAGGCTGTATATCCATTTCATTACACAGTCTGAAGGTACGAAATGACACAAAATGTTTTTACATGACATTAACTCAGTGACAAGTATATAGCCCAGACTTTACAAACTGGGTCTGTTCTAACACAGCCATGAGGTTTAGTGACATTTTATGAAGAAATTGCTTCTGTTTGTTGATCTTTGTACCTCAGGTCCAAATTTTACCAGACATTACAGTAACACACTGACAAGTATGTAGCTAAAAATACCCAACCATTAGGTCTATTTATGTCTAAATTTAAAACTTTGTAAAATTATTCAGCCCCAAATTCAAATGTCAATATTGGAAATACTATCTCACAATTAAAAATACTTACAATAACATGTTTAAAACACGTTCCTCAAGACTGTTGTCAACACTACAAAGATGCAATAGCTGTTCCTGTAAAAATAACACTCGTTGGCACTGAAATATAAATAAAGCACGCAATACAAACACATCAGAAATAGTTAGCAAAAAACACTATACAGGTGCTTTACAGTGAGAAACAGTGACTGAGGGCTTTCCCAAAGTTATTGTTGTTTCTAGAAGGGTGTATCATGACAGTCTGTGCATTCATCCATGCATGGCTTGATGTTTTTACCCATCCCATGCCTTTGGGAAAGGATCCCCCTTTACCATATCAACAAATAGACAGATTTGCGTGCATCATCCATGTCACACACCCATTATTTCCCGATTCACCCACCATTTCTCGCATATACCCTGGCTCATAAAAGACACCAAAATATGGCTGTACAAGAATATTCATTTTCCTTAGTCTCATGTACATGGTATGTGTGCGAGAGCAAAAAATGCGATGATGGTATGTTCCCAAACACAGCTTTATGGGTCGGTACACAGATTTATGGGTTTGATTATATGGACGCATTCACACCACACCTCAGATTCTTACCTGCAATTATGGTTTCTTTTGGTACCAAGTCATTACTGCTTTGGAAGTCAGAACATAGAGATACGAAAAGAGAAATGATTATTGGCTGTATATCAAGCAGCAGAAAGCTTCAAAGGCCATCATTTAACAGGTAACAGACCCGGCACCACTGTATATTTCATTGCCAAGGCCTCATTATTCTTTAGTTCCTTCCCTGTAGACAAGGTCTGATAACTAATACACTCCAAATGGTCGACAGATAGAGTTTTTCTTTCACATGTATGTCGAATATTTGTTAAGCAGTTACCATAAAGCTCCTTTCATCACATTCTTACGTGAGCGGTGAAACAGACAGTTAACCGCTTTGTTATTACTCAGGGGGGAAAGCTGGAAATGCGCCCATTATAGGCCCACAGGTCATTAAACAGTGACATCAAAGACGTCTGAATCCAATTTACTCTCTATCTTCACTTGTACCAAGCACAACAACATGTACGTGTCAGAATACACTCGTAACTTTACAAAACTAACATGTAGGCGAGGTAATGAGGCTCTGTGTTGTTTTGATAACTCTCGCTGTTCCATGCCATCGTACTGTAGCAGGGTAAACATTGTTTAGATATTTATATGTATATCAAGTGTGCATTCCTGGCTAGTGAAGACATGTGAGGGGAGAGAGAGAGCCACTAGACTTATTATGAGATCTACTGAGGAATTATCCTGCCCTCCTCTCGCCATAAAAAAGTCAAACAGTTGAAGAGAGTCTGATTGCAGCATCACACTTGCTTTGTGTGCAAATTATAACGTTGAGCTAGTTTGCACTGGCGCTCATTTCCCTTATTATCTGTGGTAGGTCAAATGGACAGCTGAGAAATACTTCCGATAAACACCTACACCGACGTAATGTGTGTGAGAGACTTTCATATGAAGTGTTATTGGAAAAGATTTGTCTTTCAGTTTAGGGCAGGCTTTTTGATTTGAGTTATTTGTACCCCATTTAATGTCTGTACATGCTGTTCTGTTCAGCATTTTCATTCAGCACTTTAGTGTCCTAAAGTGAATGTCCTAGTGGCCACTGTTCAAGTAAATAGCAGGGATGCATTAAAATATTTATATTCTTTGAAATTAATCACATTTGCAAATAAGTCATGTTAAACGTCAGATTTATAAAGGCTGTTTTTGAGAACACAATGTTTTCATGGCTTCTTCAGGTAGAGCTACTGTATTGATTCCTGATTGGATTTGATTTAGATTGACATGCTTGTGATTAGAATCCACTGTTGAGTCTATATAATTTAATTCTGATTCATCATTAGCCTATATTTCTGTCATATGAAAAAACACATCTCTGTTAATTTTGTAAATTAGACAGGGCACTGTTTTAGTCTGATTTAAACAGGTAACTCATCTTTTCGAATAACCATTAAATATGTTGGCTCAAGAGAATTGAACTACACTGGTCACGCAAAATGGTTTGATTCACTAAAAAGAACTGGCTCATAACAGTCATTAAATTCATGAATCGAACTACACTGGTTGCACTGCACTGTATGTTCTAGTCACTAAAGTCACTAAAATGAACCAAGAGTTCATTCATAAGATTTGTTCACTCGTGAGGCGAATTACACTGGTTGTGCTACATTTTGATTCGCTAAATAGAACCGGCTCAATGTCATTTGTTTGTGAATCAAATCACACTGGTTGTGCTGTATTTTTGCTTCGATAAATTAACCTGCTTATAAGATCCATTTGTATGAGAATCGAATTACACTGGTTGCACTGCTTGTTTTTTTATTTACTAGCATGAAGCGCAAAAGTGTTGTTTGTTCATGAATCAGACTATACTGGCCGCGTTGATTTTGAATGAAGCCTTCATCACACCCTGCTAAATGAATAAATGTGAATGAAAAATGCAGAACGCAGTGACATCTACAGTACAATAAGCACAAAGTAAAAGACTGATATTGGGATTTTAAGAAACGAAAAGGTTTATATTGATAGCTGGACATCAAGTTGCATATGGATCCTACGAAACCCACCTATACCTGTAAAGATGATCTCCATCCCTATGAATGTCACACAGGGTCCCCAACCCAAGTGACGCTTTCTGGCAGTGACAAATCTGGCAAAACACTGGGTTTTAGAGTGATTATGTCATTACTCTCTGATTGTACGGGACAAGATGAAAAGAATGTAAGCAAAGGGGGTAGAGTGACTAATCCTTCTCGAGGTGTCCTCTTTCAGGACCCTTTCTGTGAGGCTTTGTGAGGGGCTTATGCGGCCTGCTGCTCCAGTTTTTTCAGGGGGCCGCACCGCCCCTATCGGATGTCCCAGACACAGCGGAGTCAGCCTGGCCTGTGAATGACAGAATCAATGGGCTGGGAAATAGCTCTGCCAAAGGTCTTTAAATATCTCCCCACCTAACCTTCCCAGGAATTACATCATGGCAGCCTGCCTGTGCTGGGCCATGAAGGGAGGAAGAAGAAGATGAGGAAGAGCAGGTAGCCTGGGATACAATGAAGGTACAGCATCAAGAATTTGACTCAAGGTCAAAAGGCTTCTTTTACAGTCTTTTCTGTCACATTTGATCAATTGAATGGAAAAAAGTCTCACTGACCCCAATATATGACCCCTATATATATACACATACATGCATTTTGACAGTCCTTTTTTGAAAATTCCTTCATATTAATGTCAAAATAAACACAGTATGGAGATATGATACAACCAAACTGTCAAAATATCAGTGATGTGTAAAAACTCAATAAGACAACAACCCTTGTCAGCAAGATCACTGAAGCAGTTATAGTGAGAGTGGTTGGCAGAGGGGTAGCTGGGAGTTACTTGAGAATGCCAACTCTATGGGTGGGCTGAGACAGGAGCTAATTTTCCAATGGAAACCCTGATATCTAAACAATACAGGAGCAATAAACAAATACAGAGTTGGAATAGTAATATGTTGGCCTTGTTGGAGCCAGAAAATGTCAACGCACTTATGCATGATAATTCCGCTACAGACAACATGATATGATATTTTCCAAGGTTTATGTGCATAAAAATGAATTCTGTATTTATTTATTTTATACACAAATGCAAATGCAAATGCAAAAGAGTCCCTGTTTACCGTTCTCATCATCCGTAACCTACTGACACCACAAGTCTCAAATAACAAACAAGCCCTCTTTCATGTTCTGGTAGAGAACACCTACTGAGAGGACTAATCGATGCTCTGATCAGACCTTCTGAATGTGCATTCTTCACATATCTCACGCTTCAATCATCCATTTCACACATTGGAGCCTGCAAACCGCTCTATTTATCATTCTGAATCTCATTCTGTTCTGGAGAATTAGACCTTTCTAATCCCCAAGAAACATACATGTTTGAGTCTGTGCCAAGCTAATCAGAAATGGTTGTAGCATCTCCATCATGGGCTTTGGATGAGCTCGATCTAAGCTTGTTTAAATAGCCAAAGACTTCTGCTCAGGCGCATTTACAAAGTATGATGAGAGACAACTGTGGGTGCCAAATGCAGTCGGCTTTGCTTTCTGATGAGTGTGCTGACATATTTAACAGAGCATTTAAAACACATCATTCTGAGGTATTTTCTCTGCCTGGCTGTTACAGGGTGATTTGACACACTGTGAGGAATGATTGGTTGCTAAAATGCATTACATTTACACATTTGGCAGATGTTTCTATCTAAATAACATAAAGTGCATTTAAGGGATATCATTTATTATTCTGTGCATTGCCTGTGAATCTGGTTGAGCTACAGGAAAACTTTGTGTGCATTAGCGTACCAAATAAATAAATAATATAATTATATATACACACATATTACCATTTTATTTTTTATAGAATTCTCTTATGTTCGCCAAGGCTGCATTTATTTGATTAAAAAAGCAGTAATATTGTGAAATATTAACTAACATAACATACCATTTACATAACTATTTTCAAATGTAATTTATCCCTGCGACGGCAAAGCTGAATTTTCAGCAGTCATTACTCCAGTATTCACATGATCCTTCAGAAATCATTCTAATATGCTGATTTGGTGCTCAAGAAACATTTCTTATTATTACGTTGCTCCTACTGGGATGTGGAGTCTTTGCGGTGATGCATCTGAACCGATTCTCTGGGTAAGTAATGCTGAGCTCTTGCCCCATCAGTCTTCACATGTGGTTCCTTCTTGAAGCCGAGGTGGGAAAAAAAACGTCCTGAGGGAATTGGAAGTTGGAAACACTCCAGTTTTCGTAGCCTTTGGCCTTTTCCTTGCAGGGAAAAATCAGTCCACCACGGCCAACTTCAAAGCAGAGAAGCACTTGACGGGACGATTGCACCCAAATGCATCAGCCCAGTTCTGCAGGGTGACAAAAACACATGCACGCTCACCTCAAAGTGCGAGATCTGTGTGGACTTTGTGGTAGGTCTTGCTCACAGTTGTGTTTTCACCCTCTCCAGATCTTATGCTGTTGCTCCTGCACTCTCTCACTCTGCTTACAGGAGGGCTCGCAGCAGAGTTTATCACAGCCCCCTCTCTGTCTCTCGCTCTTTCTTTCTCTCTCTCTCTTTCTGATTCCCCTGCTTCTCCTTTCCTCATCAGTGAAACTGGCAACCTCAGTGGGCTCAGCCCTGTTTTATCTCACTAATGAAATACTTAAGTCTTGAGGGAGAGCTCTTTGGCAGGCAGACTCTAGGGAATGCGTGTTCATGTGTGTAGGTGTAAATCTCTCTGTGTGTGTAGTGTCCTACTTTGCAGTAGCCCTGTACATGTGACATTTAGTCTCTGAGAATTCAAACAACTCAGAAAGAACTGCTTTAAGGCACTAGAAATTCATGTTTGACCAGCTGACTAGATATAATCTGGGTCTTTAAGAGAAGAATTTAATGTTTATATGAATTGATGTGGAGTCAATCATCCATTTGCATGTGCACATTACTAAGATGACTATGTCAGAAACATATTCCATAGTACAAACAATATTTTCCTACTATATACAACAACTTGCAAAACATGGAATTAAGGGTAAGTGTCATTTTAGTGATCCTAATAGTATTTTTAAAATATAACCACAATCTGTTCTCGTCATTAATCGATTATTGTTCTTACTGTTACACATTCATGTAAAATGCATGATCCTATTAATCTAAGTGACAAATTGCATTATGTAGATTTTTGTAACTTTGTACAGCACTGTCTCCCAGCAGAGCAACAATACTGAGAGATATCCTAATGCCTTGACGCTCTTCCCCCCTCTGGTGGCTGGAAATAAAGATGCAGTAATCTATTTTAATCTCTTAATTTAATATGCAAATGTGATGTATATTAAATCAATATTCAAATTGCACTTCATTTTGTATTTTATTATATTCTATTGTTGATTTACTGTATTATAAAACAGTAAAACAATATTGTAAACTATTAATATAATTTAACATAACTGTTATCTATTTTAACACATTTTAAAATGTAATTTATTCCTGTGATGGCAAAGCTAAATTTTCAGCAGCCATTACTCCAGTCTTCAGTGTCACATGGTCCTTCAGAAATCCTTCGAATATGCTGATTTGCTGCTCAAGAAACATTTCTTATTATTATCAATGCTGAAACAATGTTGCTGCTTAAATTTTTATGCAAACCATGATATAAACTTCTTAAACTTTACAAGTTTGGGGTAAGTACAATAGGAAAAAAAATATTGTTTGTACTATGGAATATGTTTCTAACACTCTCAGTATGTGTACATGCAGATGGAGGTATTTCATAGACTAATAATTTCATATAAATGCTCAGATCTTCTACAGAATATAACAATGTAACAGTGTCCAAAGCTGCATAAACTGATATGCAGTGGGATTTAAATGACAGAAATATACCATTGTCTACTAACCATTATACACCTTCTTGAGGATCTGCTTTGGGCAAAGGTAGCACAGGCACAGATACTTCTCCATCACACAGAAAAATAGCAAAACACGAGACTGATTAACCTCAGGTTCTATAAGCCACCTTCATTTAATCTTTGTATTAGATCCAGGATTGTTAGTATGCAACACATCATGGACCCTCAAGCACATCGTGTTCATAATAAAACTTTCAGGAATGGGCAGTATTTATGATACATGTATTTCAAACATATATTTCAGATATAAAATAGGATTTTGTAATTTGATAGGGTTGATGAAAATGTCTTCATATTTTGTATCAAAATACTTTAGTGTTTTTTATTTTTGTAGTTTTAAAATACTGTAAAATACTTTGTAAGAAATCTACATGATAACGTCATAAAAATGCAGCTTCTGATTGGTGCCTACTCAGTAGTTTGCCCAGACTTGTTACTACACTATTAATGTGTATGTGTCCTCTATATTTCTATGGCTCTCCATAGATTCAGGTTGGAGTTGGGCTAATACTCCTTTACAAGTTCTGTTGCTACTTTCTGATTACGTTTCTGGCTACATTTAAAATCAAAACATATTGATCATTTAATAATTGTTAAAATGCTAAAATGTTTGTTTTCAACTTCCAAATAGGTCCAATGATTGATAAATAAATATTTGATTGCTGAATATTGTACCCTAATTGAAGTATAGCTGTGTAGTAGGATCATGATTTTGCATAGCTTACCATTGCATGAATGACTGCCTGAGACATGTATTGTTATATTTATGATTAACAATCAAATTATTAATTAGTTAGAAACTAGTTGCTATGAATGTGCCATCAGTTGTCTTTGTTTGTCATTGAAAGTGACGTGACATGTGGCCAAGTATGGTGACCCATACTCGGAATTAGTGCTTTGCATTTATCCCATCCAAAGTGCACACACACAGCAGTGAACACACACACACACCGTGAACACACACAGTGGGCAGCCATTTTTTTGCTGCGGCGCCCGGGGAGCAATTGGGGGTTCGGTGCCTTGCTCAAGGGCACCTCAGTCATGGTATTGAAGGTGGAAGAGAGCGCTGTACATTCAAAATCAAAACATATTGATCATTTAATAATTGTTAAAATGCTAAAATGTTTGTTTTCAACTTCCAAATAGGTCCAATGATTGATAAATAAATATTTGATTGCTGAATATTGTACCCTAATTGAAGTATAGCTGTGTAGTAGGATCATGATTTTGCATAGCTTACCATTGCATGAATGACTGCCTGAGACATGTATTGTTATATTTATGATTAACAATCAAATTATTAATTAGTTAGAAACTAGTTGCTATGAATGTGCCATCAGTTGTCTTTGTTTGTCATTGAAAGTGACGTGACATGTGGCCAAGTATGGTGACCCATACTCGGAATTAGTGCTTTGCATTTATCCCATCCAAAGTGCACACACACAGCAGTGAACACACACACACACCGTGAACACACACAGTGGGCAGCCATTTTTTTGCTGCGGCGCCCGGGGAGCAATTGGGGGTTCGGTGCCTTGCTCAAGGGCACCTCAGTCATGGTATTGAAGGTGGAAGAGAGCGCTGTACATTCACTCCCCCCACCTACAATCCCTGCCGGTACGAGACTCGAACCCGCCACCTTGGGTTACGAGTCCGACTCTCTAACCATTAGGCCATGACTTCCCCCTTAAAGGAACCCACCTTCCCATACCGGGAGTCAAACCCGGGCCGCCTGGGTGAAAACCAGGAATCCTAACCGCTAGACCATATGGGGTCATTGAGTCAGTGTTGCTGCCGGGACAAGGCATGACAATATGGTAAGGGGCGTAACATTTCCATCACACGCTTGCGGTATTAGGCCAATCACAACGCACTGGATAGCTGGCCAATCAGAGCACACCTCGCTTTTCAGACCGATGAGCTTTGTAAAAATCGACGCGTTTCAGAAAGGCGGGGCATAGAGGAGAAACAATAATGTACAGTATGTGGAAAATAATGTGTTTTTTTAACCTTAAACCGCATAAACACATTTCATTACACCAAATACACAAAATAATGTTCTTTTTAGCAGCATCATATGACCCCCTTTAAAATACAAAAATGCAGTAGTTTATTTTGATACATGGTGTGGCTGCTGTATTTTGTAATTTGTTTTGATACACTTAAAATTAAGGTATTTGGTATTTTATTTTAAAATACATTTTGATGTATCTTTGCCCAACCCTGAAAACGTGTATGTTTTTCTGTAACTGTTCAACATGCCCCCAAGAAATGTGAGTTTGACAACATTCTTCAAAATCTAAACAAGTAAGGCCTACAGCACAAATGGTCAGAGAAAAAAACTGATATGAAAGGTAAACAGACGTTTCAGTGTGTATTTTATAGGCAATTGGGCTGCTAGTACAGTAGATGGCGATATGTGCGTTATCCCTCACCTCATGTTTCACTAGAAGAAGACACGCGATCTTGACAACGTTGCAATGTTTATGTCCTGAATGCCTTTCGGGTGTCAGTCTGTGTGAACTCTTGCGGTTATCGGTCTGTCCTGTTTGAGTTTGTGTGTTATCTGAGTCCAGAGAGGGCCATAAACCGCTCAAGTGACCAGCGTTTGGTCTCGAGTGACGACGTGTACAGGAACTACGCGATGAGCTGCACATAGACAGTCGCTCAAGGTGCCTTCAGTACAGCAGGCCACCTGCTCCTGTTCATTCATCTGATACTTTATTTTTGGAAAGGACCGTTCAAACGTCCAGGTTGGTAGCTTGTTATTTATTTCCGTTCACAAGTTGCATCTTTATTCGTTCAGACAGGTGTTGTCAAACATTATGTGCTGATTCATATTCAGTACTGAGTAATATTGAGCTCAAATTAATACATTAATTGGTATAATTCTATCAGTTCCTCACGAAGTCTTTGTATTTGATATCATTTGATTAAAAAAAGGTTTACAGTAAATAAATAATCTTTCAGTAACAAACGGCACAGTCTTATTTGAATATGTTTAAGTTGGCTTTAAATGTGATATTCTTTTTCTTTTCATAGGGTTTCTACATCTGTTTGTGACGTTCAAGCAGTAAAACCATGTCTAACCGGAGAAGACATCAGCCTGGCCGCCTGTGCGCCTCAACTTTGGCCGTATTTGTGATGCTGGCTTTGAATGTTCAGGCCAGGCCAGCAAATATATCAGCGTTAAAAGACAAACACCCCAACAGCAAAGAGGACAATGAGATCCTTCCACCTGACCATCTGAACGGTGTGAAGATGGAAATGGACGGTCACCTCAATAAAGACTTTCATCAGGAGGTGTTTCTGGGGAAAGAGATGGAGGAGTTTGAGGAGGACTCGGAGCCCAGAAGGAACAGGAAGAAACTTATTGAAATCTTCACCAAGTATGTGTACAGCTGTGGAAACAGTGCGATTTTCCCATGATGTGCTTGGGTGTCATTCTAAAGGCATTTCTAGTTTAACCCAATGAACAGTGAGCAATTATAGTAAGCTGTGATGAAACGGAAGTAGTGACAGATCTTTTTTTCTGTATTGTGACATACAGGTGCATCTCAATAAATTAGAATGTCGTGGAAAAGTTCATTTATTTCAGTAATTCAACTCAAATTGTGAAACTCGTGTATTAAATAAATCCAGTGCACACAGACTGAAGTAGTTTAAGTCTTTGGTTCTTTTAATTGTGATGATTTTGGCTCACATTTAACAAAAACCCACCAACTCACTATCTCAACAAATTAGAATACTCCATAAGACCAATAAAAAAAACATTTCTAGTGAATTGTTGGCCTTCTGGAAAGTATGTTCATTTACTGTACATGTACTCAATAACTTGGTAGGGTCTCCTTCTGCTTTAATTACTGCCTCAATTCGGCGTAGCATGGAGGTGATCAGTTTGTGGCACTACTGAGGTGGTATGGAAGCCCAGGTTTCTTTGACAGTGGCATTTTCAGGAGGCCGTTAAAGAAAACAAGCTCAGTTTTCGTGCCGTGGACCCTGATGGGGATGGTAAGTGGATGTTGTTATTTAGACCCATGCCATAATAAAATTAAATTATATGTCAAGTAGAGATATGTTGAATCAGATTTCTTGTAAGTTTAAACATGATTTGTAGTTATAAATGTTTCCTGTGTTTTACTAGAGCAAAATCATATGTATATTGTTTTTGGCATCTGCCATGATGATTTCATAACACTTAACAATGGTCTTGACTGCCAATTTCTCAGGACATGTAACTTGGGATGAATACCGTGTGAAGTTTTTGGCCAGTAAAGGTTTCAATGAAAAAGAAGTGGCTGAGAAGATAAAAAACAATGAAGAACTGAAAGTGGATGAAGAAAGTAAGTTGTAATGTAGAAGATGCATTTGTCAAATATGGTCTAGTACTCCTAACAAAGCCGTTTCTAATGATATGAATAAAATATGGCCTCACTACAGCTCAGGAGGTTCTGGAGAGCTTGAAGGATCGCTGGTTCCAGGCAGATAACCCTCCAGCTGACCAGCTGCTGAATGAAGAGGAGTTCCTCTCGTTCCTGCACCCAGAGCACAGCAGAGGCATGCTGAGATACATGGTCAAGGAGATCATCCGAGATCTTGGTAATCTTCAATTTATGCCTAAGAAATGCCAACAAAATTCATTGTGATTCTTAATTTTAAGCGAACCCTATATGTTTCCTAAACAGATCAGGATGGAGATGGAAAGTTGACTCTTGCTGAATTTATCTCCCTCCCCATGGGAACTGTGGAGAATCAGCAGGCCCAAGACATTGATGACGACTGGGTTCGAGAAAGGAAGAAGGAGTTTGAAGAAGTCATTGACGCTAACCATGATATGATTGTGACCATGGAAGAGCTGGAGGTTGGTCCTCTTTTATCAGTGCTGTTAAAGGATAATAACACTTTTATAGCATCTAATTTGAATGAATATCTGTACCTTGCTGATACCCCTTCTGTCCCACAGGAATACATGGACCCTATGAATGAGTACAACGCCCTGAATGAAGCCAAGCAGATGATTGCTGTGGCGGATGAGAACCAAAACCACAACCTGGAACTAGAGGAGATCCTTAAATACAGCGAGTACTTCACTGGCAGCAAACTCATGGACTATGCCCGTAACGTACATGAGGAGTTCTAAGACGTCTCCTCAAGTCTTTATGAATATGAATAGCATGTATATATATCCCTAAAGTGTCGCAAGGATGATCTTTGCTTGCTTCCCAGACTGGGATCAACAAGTGCATTCGGACTAGGGCTGTGCGATTAATCGAAAACGTCATAAAATCGCGATTTGAGCTTGCGCGATTTATAAATCGCTTTATAGCACGATTTTCCACGCCCCTGACCTCCCGCAGTATGCTTTCCGAACCAATCAGAATGCAGCGCGCCTAAATGGAGCACGAGAACAGAACAGACGGGCGGGCATACAAACGTAAAGGCAGGTTCACACACTAATCGTGATTAAAATCGAAATCGCTAAATTGATCAAAGATATCGCGTTAGGGTTTTTTTGTCCATATCGCACAGCCCTAATTCGGACATGTTTGTGAATGTACAAAAAGTCAAGCCACAAAATCTGTAATGTTGCAATGTGCAGATATGACGTATTATTAAGAGTTTGCCTTCATAATGTCATAGATTTCCATTTGAGCCCCATAAAGTTCTATAGAAATAATTTCATCAGGTTTTTGAGTGTTGATAATTAAGAGAAATGTCTGTATATGAGGAATTGGTGAGGGGAAAGATTGTTTTCCACATGAAGGTGGAATTCTTTAAAAAAAAATAAGAGTAATGTAAATAATGTAGTTGTTTGGAGTGCCATAATATATAAATGTATTCACATTTTGGGTGGGTTGCTTATGACAGGGTTTGAGCTTCCTGACATGTTATTTCCAAAGATGACGAGCCAGCAAAATGATTTAGGGTGGTAATTTTGTGAAAACTGTAACATACAGGACTATACATAGCACTTATTTGAGATCTCATCATTAAATGCAAAAATGCAGTGAAAAAGTCTAATTAAGAAATCATATTAACAGAGTTCATAGGATAATTAATCCGTCCAGATGTGACCTATTTGCACATTGAATCATTTTTAAGAACCCTATTATGTCATAATTGTACATAGCTTGCATATTATTATTTTATTACTTTTAAGAATTCAGTTCACCCTGTTACCTCAGCAGCCTCCTTTAGTTAAATGTTAGTTAGTATAATAGAGCATCTTATTCCTTGATGACACTGAAGTTTCTCCATTGACATCTGTATTGTAAAAAGTCATTCAAAGTGAGTTAATTTAAACATAAGAGAAATGCTTCGAGAGGAATTATATCATTAGGAACTATAATTTACCCTATTGAAATTGCTATTAAAAATGGAAGGACCAATACATGTATTTTCTGTATTTGAGAATAAAGTTTTATTAAAATACACATATGCCTTATGGAATTAGGCTAAAGTGTCCTATTGACTGTGTGTATATAATTGAGCTCGAGTTTTGGTGGTGATCTTTTTTTTTTGCATGCTTTGGTAATGTTTTGTTATTGAATTCTATTGTGTGTTTATTGGATGTTAAAATATGAGCTGCTAATGTGTTCAGAATTATCCTTGTTCATTGACTGATCATATATTACATTCATCCTGTGGAAATTAAAGTAACTGCTTAAAGTAAAAAAAAACAAAACACTGAGTGCTGTTAAATGCTGTTACATTATATTGAAATAATATAATACACATTATAATATATGATACTGTTATTCTGCATTTATGCTATTCATATTCAGTGCATGAAATCTACATTACCTTTTAAATTACTTAAAAATTACTCAAATTACTTATGTTGTGAAGACTATTAACATTTAATCTTTCCTGACATTTGAAACACGTTTCAGATTGTAGAAGTAACAATCAGGCTGATTTTTTTTAAATTATTATCATAAATAAATGGAAGTGCATGTCATTATGCATTCTCAGAATCAATTTTAGAGTAAATATTCTCCATAAAATCTAGTCATGCTAAGAACTAATGTGATGTTCCTGATGTTTAAAAAAAAAAAAACTTTTTTAGCACTGTTTGCGTTTTGGATGAAGGGGTGTGATGTTCAGTATGTACTGTAAGTAACTGTAGTTCAATATACTTAAGTATTATTTTAGAAACCTTAAACTTCATTAACTGACTTGTATTTTTACTCAGTTTCTGGGGTAAAAATATACTTTTTACACCTTAACATTTTGCTTAGACATTCCTGTTACATATTTATCATTATCTGGTGGATTACAACGTAAAGCTATCTTTATATTATCATCTTGCTAAACAAACAGCAAAATCACACTCCTAGGAATTACACTCAGTCAATGAAATTAAACTACGGTCTTTCACTCTTTATACTATATAAATATTATACTAATATGATTTCATCAGTACATTTTAAAAATAATTATTTTTTTATAAAATCTACTTTTAAGTTTGTAAGTACTTTAAATGTAAAATGATTTACTTTCACACAATTAGGTTTTTATTTTGTTTTATTTTGAGCTACTTAATTTAAACAAATTTTCACACAGTCCATGATTTTTTTTACACTACTGGTTCAAAGGTTGAATTAATTAAGATTTTAAAAATGTTTTTGAAGGAAGTCTCTTTCAGTAATATTAAACAGTAATATTATGAAATGTTATTACAATAAAAAACTATCTTCTATTTTTAATATATTGTAAAATATCATTTATTTCTGTGATTGCAAAGCTGACTTTTCAGCAGTCTTTGCAGTCTTCAGAGTCACATGTTCTTTCAGAAATCATTCAAACATGCTGATTTACTGCTCAAGACACATTTCTTATTATCAATGTTGAAAATATTTGTAGTAAGAAATTAATACTTTCATTCAGCAAGGATGCATTACATTAATCATAAGTGACAGTAAAGACATTTATAATGTTACAAAATATTTCAAATAAATGCTGTTCCTTTGAATTTCCTATTCATCAAAGAATCCTGAAAAAAAAGTTTCCTCAAGAATATCAAGCAGCAAAAATGGTTTCCAATAATGATAATAATAAGATAATTGATTATATCCGAGCACTAAATCAGCACATTAGAATGATTTATGAACGTGAACATCAGAATCATCTATATCACTCATTATATGGTCTTGCTGAGATATTAATTTGACAGTGGCTATTTTCTTGGTTTGTTGTATAGTTCTTGTTGACATTTTTGTTTGGTTCAGTTCCTGTTTGGGAACATGCAAAGCAGATCACATCCTGTTTAAACGGAGATGGCCAAAAATTCTAGAGATGATTTAATTGTTGATTAATACATTAAATGTACGCTTAGAAATTCGTATAATTTTTGCATCATACTTCTGCACTTTTTGGCATTGTATAACTGTGAATATCATTGGCTATTATTAAAATTAATTGATTGCTATGTTTTGAATTAAAACGCCTTTTAAATGACTAAATATACATATTGAAAACACATAAAACTGCTCATAGAACTACTTTGAAAATATTTACACAATAAATGGTCTACTATATTTTTTAGTTTTTAGTGTAACCACAAGGAGGCAGTAGAGCGTCAAAAATCATAGACTGCTGGTATGAGCATGATATGTGCCTCTGAACTCTTAAGACCCTAATAAATATTACTACGTTCTTTACACATATGCCTTGCAAAATCCAGTTTACCTCCAGCTATTATTTGTGTTCACCTTAAAATTTATGCACAGCAGCAAGAATTTTTGCAAGCTTGACACATGCATGTCACTTCCACGCTCAATGGATCTAATGAGCATCCAGCTGGCAATCTTTAAATTATTAAAGGAAGTAAGAGTCTCTTTTCTGTCCAATACATAAAACCGTCCCAAATGCTGAAGTTCTAGCTGAGCCCTACTATAGGGTGTGGCATTGTGTAAAGAGCAGACAGACGGGTTTCAAGTACGGTGGTGGTAGAGAGAGAGGCTTTTTTTCACTGCTAGAGACTGTTATGTAAGGAGGGAGAGTCTTCCCACCTCCCCTCTCTGTTTTTGTTTTTCTCAATGAGCCAGGCTCTCCCTGACGCAGGCCCCTGCGCCTGTCCACTAGGCCCCTTTCCTGGAAACAGAGCCTGGCAGGGGCCACTCAGGGGGAGGGTTGGGGGGGAGAGAGAGAGTGATTGTGGGAGGGGGTCTCCTTCCCCTTCCTGCAAATCACATGGCTTCAGACTTGAGTCTGAGCCTTACAGAAACCTCAGATTTGGTCAATCTGGGCACAGCTCTTGTTGAGCATATGTGTTCGAGTCATTGAGTGCATGGACCATAAGTCACTGAGGGTGGGGGACTCTAGGCAGGATTACGTATCTTATATCCTGTTCACTGATTATTGATATGTACAAAGAGCCTGAAGACTGAATGAATCCTTAAGATATCTCAGGATTTCAGCACTGAAAAAGCCCATGTTCATACAGTATGTTGTGATTCGATAGACTGGTTTACGTGCATCTTTTAAAAAAGATTTTATTTACAATTATTATATTTAATGCAAGAGAAGTGTTATTATATTTACCTGTATTATTAGTTCTTTATATTATTATACTAAAACAAATGTAATATAAAATTGTATATTCAATTTTTTATAATTATATTATAATTATTAGTAGTACTAGTAGTTATTGCATTTTAATATATGCACTAATCTTCAATTGTTTTCAATAATTACATTTTTTAAATGTTTTTGAAAAAGGTCTCTTATGCTCACCAAGGCTGCATTTATTTGGTCAAAAATACAGTAAAAACAGTAATACTGTGAACTATTATTACAATTTTAAATAACTGTTTCCTGTTTTAATATATTTTAAAATATCATATATTCCTGGTAAAGCTGAATTACTCCATTACTCCAGTGTTTAGTGTCACATGACCCTTCAGAAATCAGTCTAATATGCTGATTTAGTAAGTATAGGAGCTTTCTTAGGGGAATCTTAGAAGCTTTAAGAATGCGGGCCCTGATCAGTATGTTGAAGAGCTTGACAGTTTTCTTGTTTGCTTGTCTTGAAATGTACACCACAAATGCTTGAGTTTTATGGAACAGGTTCTAATTTCGCTCCCTCCTTGTTCAAGGCACCAATCCAGAATTGTAACCTTATAAAAACACAGCAATTAGGTTGCCCTTTTGGATTAGGGCAGGTTCTAGGATTACCATTTGGGTTTAATGAACTTGTTGGAGGCAGGTACAACTCCACGATGGTATCTACAGATTTACAAAGGGGATCTACCTGGCTCAAGAAGATATTTGAGAGGAAAGTAATTGTCCACCCAAAAAAGTTAAATTTGCTTAAAATGTACTCACCGTCAAGCCATCCAAGATGTAGATGAGTTTGTTTCTTCATTGGAACAGATTTGGAAAAAAATTAGCATTACATCACTTGCTCACCAATGGATCCTCTGCAGTGAATGGGTGCCGTCAAACTGAAAGTTCAAACAGCAAATTAAAAACATCACAATAATATTAATCCACACTATCTTTTAACTTTAAACCAAATATGAGTCAATAATCCATTATAATGCTTGATCCAGTGAAAAAGTCTATCCCCTGTTGTCCTCCCATATCAAAATCCACCAATACATTTGTAACTTTTTTTGTGTGTGAATGTTTTCACTTGTAAACAATGCTTGACCTGTGCATATTTCTCTCCTGATTATCAGCTGTTTGGTCTCTTATTCTGACGGCACCCATTCACTGCAGAGGATCTATTGGTGAGCAAGTGAAGTAATGTTAAATTTCTCCAAATTTGTTCAGAAGAAGAAACAAACTCATCTACATCTTGGATGACCTGAAGGAGAGTACATTTTCAACAAACTTTTATATTTTGGGGTGAACTTTTCCTTTAAGAGCCAAAGGTTGGTTCTGTAAGAGTCTTTGAACACACTTTTGCTCTTTATGTATTGTAAATTTAAATGATACGAAATTAAATGAGTAATGGAAATATATTTATGCTTTTTTTCTTGTGAAAACAAATTACACAAAAGGACAAAAATTCTTGAATCATTAGAATTTAATTGTGAAAAGCCTCCATAAATACTTTTTATGATTACTTGCACCTTGAGTGACTGTCTTTTACACCAGCTTCTTTGCTGTAAATATTATTTCAATATTAAATCATTTTACAAAGAGCTCTCAGCTCGACTTGTGTAAATCAAGATAAAGCTTCATTAACAATGTCTTTTTATCTCTCAGTTTTGACCTCTATGGAATGTTTAGTCAACAGGACAAACAAGGGGCACTGTATACAGCAAGGAGGTAACACTTTGGTTTATAGGGACCAGTTCTTACTATTAACTTATTGGCATACTGGCTGTTTATTAGTACTTATAAAGCACATATTGATGCCTTATTCTGCATGACCATATTTAGATCCCTTCTCCTACCCCATACCTAAACTTAACTCAGCAATACCTTATAACTATTAATAAAAATAAGCAGCAAATTATTTTATTGAGGTAAAAGTAATAGGTAATAGTTATATGACAATGAGTCCCAAAACTAAAGTGTGACCGAAGTTTTCATTTACACAGGGCTGAAAATTGTAGTTATAAAAAAAAAATAATACATTTGTTGCTATTTATGAAACAGAATTTATTATTTTACCATAAAAGCATATTTTAATGTTTTATCTTCTTTTTTAAAAATTTTTTGAAATAGTATGGTTTGATATTATAATGCATTGTAAACAGAATGACTTTTTTGTGATTCCATGCCTTCCACTGCAGAGCTGCAAAAAAAAAAAAAGCAGAACATGCTTTTCCCGCTTACACTTATTTTTGTCACATCTGACATCTGCACAACTTCCACATTTCTAAAACTAGGAATGTAAACAGTGGTACCATTCTTGTTTATGTCTTGGTTTTGTGGTATAGAATTGGTCCCATTTGGGAATAGGCAGAAATAGATCTCCAACATAGGAGTTCTGGGCAGTACTCAGACCTCAGACTCATAAAAACTATGCCTGTTATCCTTTTATCACTTACATTTACCATTCTTATGATTTAAAAAAAAAAATGGATAGAAACACAGAATGTAGAAACATAGAATGAAGGAGCACAGCTTTCATTTCACATTGTTTGCAAACAAATTGGATGCTATACAATAATTCATTAAATCATTCAATCATTAAACCAGGGGTGGGCAAACGTGGCCCTTCCAGGCCACTTTCCTTCAGAGGTTAGCTCCAACCCTAATCAAACACACCTGAACCAGCTAATCATTGTCTTCAAGACTACTAGAAGGCTACAGGCAGGTGAGTCATATCAGGGTTGGATCAAATATCTGCAGGAAAGTGGCCTGGAAGGGCCAAGTTTGCTCATCACTGCATTAAATTAACACCTACCTGGGTTGCGGAAGGCATTATACAGGGCAATTAAGTTTTCATAATTCAGAAATTATGCATATATATTTTTTCACACAGCTGTCCACTGCAGTTTTACAATGATGCTTTTTCTGACCAACTGTTTCATACTATGACATGAAATAGCTTATTATCAAAGCAAACAAGTTCTTATAACATGGTTTGTGAAGTTTGATTATTTTGTTCATTTTTAATGTTAAAGTTTAATGACCTAATTAGTTTGATTATTTTGTTCATTTTTAATGTTAAAGTTTAATGACCTAATTAGTGAATTTATTTTAGTGATGTCATACTCCAAGAAATCTCATGCTGGAATTTACATTACACTTGCATTCATTTGCGCAAATAAAATACATTTAGCACTCAATAAATATACATAAACGACTTTGAATAATAATGTAATAACTTGATTGTGCTCTAGTTCATTTATTTGTTAATGAACACAATAAAATACCACTTTATGAAACACTGTCTTATAATTTTGGACAATGTTCTATGTTTGATTAAATTACCTTTTTTTGGCACAGAATCCACAGGTAACTCGAATTCTGCAATGACAACAAAAACAGATCTTTTGAATTGATCAATATATATAGCCTTGATTAATCCACTTAATCATCGTCACAACTACAATGTTGAGGAGGATCAGTAGAAAAATGATTAGGTGGATTAGGTGTGATGCATTTTTAAAACCCGAGTTTTTTTTTGTTTTTTTCCAGATAGTACCCGTTCAATCCCATTACTCATTTCCTTTGCAATTTCCTCATTATTAAATTAGCATTCCGCCACTGCAGTTTAGATTAATATGACCGCTTCTGACTACTGATTTGCGACAAAACCAGCACTGGAATGTTTTCAGTGTGGAGTGTGCAGAACAGAAGAATGCTTCAGCTACTCCCACTTCCTGGAGATCCAATCCGAAACGACCAGCTGTTTCAAGGCGCCCCTGCGAGTCCGTCCAAAGCAAAACAATACGCAGAAAAACATAAAAACCGTAAATTATCGACTAGTTTCGCGTCTTATCTTCTTCAATTTTACTCCTGAGCGAATTGGTCGTGTCTTTTTAAAAAATACTATTTTGGATATAGCCCAGCGACGGGGTTGTTTATCTGTAGTAAGGGGAACTTGAAACCGTCCTTGCCCCATGTCCTCGGTTGTTTTTCTTCTTTCGCCTGGATTCTCCATGTTGTTGGAGAAAAAGTGAGGGCTTTACCAAGACTAGAGGGGGCTATGGATAAATATACAAGCGATAAAATAAACCGAGACGCGAAGCCTAGAAAATAGCAGATAAGAGAAAACAAAACAAAGTGTCATGCCCCTCCCATGTGGAATAGAATAGAAGGCGGGAATAAATAAGTATCAAAATATTTTGTCGCCGTAGGTTTGAGATATTTTTGCGCGAACGGAAATTATTCATTTCAAGCCTCGCTAGCTTTTAATGCCACTAAATGCGGACCGACTGTTTGTCGCTGGAAAAGGTTGGTTGGACGTTGAGGGCTGTGCGTTTGTTAGATGGAAAGTTCTGTCATCACTCAAGTGCAGAGAGAGGATTCTCGGTTGTCTTCGAAAACAGGTAGGCAACGCACTGTCACATGCTAAACGGTGATGTTTTAGCGCTGTCAACTCTTTTTATATTGAGTGGCGTTATCGCGTCGCGCTGTTCGGTGCGCGATTCGAGCGTGTTCGACGCTCGCGCTGTGACAGTTATTTGTCATATCGAGCTGATTGACATGTCACAGTCGCGAGCGGAATTCGTTACGTTAAGTTCAAACCGTTGGAACTTAACGAATTCTGCTCCGTACGGCGAAATGTAAATCCGCTCAGGTTTGTATATGGCTTAATAAAGAGAAATACATGTGTAACTTATTTTACCATATAAGTTACATGCTTTGCTGTTGCAGTAAGGCATTGCTGAATGTTTACGTAATGTTTTTTTTTTTTTTAAGAATTTCAGACGACGTGTAACGTTAGAAAACGTTGACATGTTTTTCTCTCTTTAATGTTTTTTTCCCCTTCTTTTTATCTGGGCTCCTTAGTGTATATTAAGAAAGTATGTGTTTTATTTATGTATTATTTATTTCATTATTTATTTTTCGTTCACGCAATAGATGTGATTCTGATGTTTGGACATTGTTTTAAACATATAACGTTAACCAATCCGGCCAAGTTAATTCGTGTTGCATGTTGTTTACTCTTTTGTCGACGTCGTTTCATCGTTTGGTTAATGGATAAGTTAAATTGAGTGACATGTTGTTTTAACCTTATGCAGATTGTGTTGCAAAAACATTTTCTGTTTACGTTAATCGACTACACGACTACCTACACTAGTACATCTCACACTTCTACCTAAGTAAAACTACACCAAATATCGAGTTGAAATGTCGAAAAACATCGGCCTAATGGAGAGCGCAAGGTGCCGCGCTGGAATGCGCAACACACCCCTCAGCACACGCCCTCCATCTGCTGCGCGACGCTGCGATTACACGCGTAAACCATAACGGTTAATGAAGGCCTTATCTAGACGTTTAACGAGTAAAGGCCACGGTGTTATGCGGAAAATTACATAGTAACCATTTTGTAACCCCTTACTTACTACCTGGCGGGCGAGTCTATCTGCTCACTGTTTTGACGGGCAGTTCGTGCCAGTGTTTATCGTGAGCCTTGTAAATATGCGCAGAGCTGTGCGCTTATTATAGATCTGACGCAAAAACAATATAAACACCGGTCGTTCTAGTATGACTGTACTTCACTTATGTCAATTAGGGTATTATTTCAGATGTTTACGATCTCTAGATTAGTGAATTACAAGCAGCCATAATGTTGGGAATATAGTCAAGCCAAGTCTGCAGAATTTCCTTGAAGACCCCTTGAACTCAGTTTGTACTCGCTGGCATAAAGTGTGCAGTGTGACTTTTCTGTTTGTGGCTATAACAGCAAAGACTCTCAGAAATGATGGTGTTTGGGATGTGAATATATGTATGTAAGACAATAATATTAAAAGGTTCAATCAATTTACCAGTATAGTTTAAACATATGTGCCATTTAGCTTCTAAGACATAAACTTTGTATTTATGATGGTTTGAAAATCATTTTATACCATTTTATGCAAATATTCAGACTCAGTAACTCTGAAACTATCAAGTGGTGTAACCCAACCCAGTAAAAAGCACTAAAATAGTTTCTTTTCACGTAGCATGTGAGTGCACTCAATTCAAAAACATTTTCAAAGATATTTTTCAAGGTAAAAATATAATGAATTTTTGAGTCATAAATATAAAAAATGCTTAAAAAGGTCAAAAATATATAAATATAAAAATACATATATAATGTCTTTTTTTAACAAACTAAATGGCTATAATTCACACTTGTCAGGGTCTAAAAGGGTCCTCTGTTTCGTGACATGGCAACAAAATGGCTTCCTGCTTGTTGTTATGCCACATTGACTTGATTTGTCTGTCAGCAGTTTTTCTAATATTATTTTAAGAAACAATAACAAATATTTATATGTAATTACATTTACCACCAATTATTTTTTCAAGAATTTAATCCTTTTAATGAAATTATTTTCTTTTTTACATTCTCCAGACAGCTACACTATGTAGACATTTTTGATCTTAACCTTCACAATAAAATATCAAAATAATTTTAATTCAGCATCTGAAAATATTATAGAAGTCATATTCAAGTCATTTCTGTATGAACTGCATTTCTTAAAGTGTTTTTGAATCATTTTAATAGATCTGTACAAGTCACGTCATTGACCCCTAAACCAGATACCAAATGCTAAGAATGTTTGCAATGTTTATGTAAAGTTTTGTATATCCTTGCTATAGAACCTTGTGGAATTAGATTAAATTAGTTTTTTTAATATATTGGTATTCAAATCAAGCAAGGATTCAATCTTAGAAATGTATAATGTAGACAGTTATGTCTCATTTTGTCATTAGCTGAATATCCATCGGTATGCAGCTGTGGTTTAGTTTAATGTACATCATAACATCAAAATGCAATTCATAAAGAAAGGCAATAAAAGCAATGCTTAGTTTAAATATAAAGGTTATCCAGTATGGATGTTTTTCAACAACTGATACTGAGGCTGATATGTAGAGATAAGGGTGACAGACTGCCGATATAAAGCCAATATATACAGTACATAACGCAAATTAATGATAGCAAATGAGAAAATTGCAGTTATATATTAAATATTTGAAAACACTAAATATGCACTCAGGTAGCAGATAATCTGAAAAGCATCAAATAAAAAAAATACCAGGCATGTTGATCACTATTAAGTCACTATACATGTGCTTCAAGAGCTCAGTGAATTTTCATTCTAAGGATTTTTTTTTTTTTATTAGATACACAATTTTTATATATTTGAATGCATTAGAATTGTGTTTATATTAGTGCTCAGACAGCAATCTGAATGCCTGAAAAATAGTTTCCATATGTATTGATAATACGATATGTGTAAAACTGGTTTGAGCAAATCTAAGACATTGAAAACATTGCTGCTGTTATACCAGTGTTTTCTGATCTTCACCTATTAGATACATGCAAAACAACTGAGAAAAAAAATAATTTCTCAGTTACTTTGTCCACTGGTCTAATTACTAATATCAAGACCTTGTTGTTTTCTTAACAGATTCCTTAGACTCCAGTTACACACGATCCCTTGAAACTCAAATCCATGCTTGCCATTTAATTCACTTTGGTGATCTTTATTATCTAGGAAAATAGATGACAAGTTTCTTTTATTCAGCAGTTAAACTGTTTTTTGGTAAACGGATTAAAAAGTACACACACAATCTCATTAGATTAGGTCTGAGCAGAACCCTGACCACTTAAAAGCTTCTAGCAGAACCTTTGATGGTCCTTAACAAAACACCCTTTCCAGTCCGCTCTAAATGCTCGGCCGTATCGCTCCATCCTCATGTGAAAAATGTTTTCAAGAAGGTGCATTTGAATTCATGGATACATTTTCCTTGTACTCCATTTCCTGAGTCGTTTTGTTAAGCAGGGCGTTATCAGCGAGTGTACAGATGGGCAAATACAGCACAGAGTAAATGATGACGAAGGAGGCCATTTTCTCGCATCCTCCCTCTGCTGTACATGCTGCTCGTATGTTACATAAGATGATTCCTATGGCTACATAAGCTCCCATAGGAAACGAGAGGGGGAAAAGGTGCCTGGAATCAGCCCCTGCTCATCATCACGGTCAATTCCTTTAGCTGAGAAAAAAACTATTCATTAGTAGTACTGAAGTTACATCACCATAGCAATAAAAAACAGATTCTAATCATTGCATGGCGCACTTTCATGTTGCGACAGCTTTTGTGTCCATTTTTGTTCTTCTTGGGAATCTCAACAGGCATGTCTGAACAAAATCATGTTTCACTTACATGCAGATATTTGCAAGCATAAGTATGCAGAAGCCCCCTAAATATGCAAGGAGTCCCTCGGTAATGCACAACAAAGCTCGCTACAGATGTCGTGTTACAAAACATAGCTCTTATTTCTGTGGCTACAAGACTTCTAGGTCTTGTTTCTGCCGTGACTCTCCTGTGATGAAATGGCAGGAGCCGTGTGTGAGTGCGTTAGAGTGTGTGTATGTTTTGCTCCGAAGGTACAGCTGAAATGTGTGGGCTTTCCCGCCCTCTGAGATTATATAACATATACCAGCCGTGGCCAGCAGTCTCATTTAAAACAGATTTTCTGTGCCATCTCTGGAGAGGGGCGGCTGAGCCTTTGGTCATTTTGATGTCGATAGGCGCCGTATTTACTGACGAAAACATACATTTCATTCCAGTGCTCTGAATTATTTAAGAGCTCTGTCAAGGCTCAGTGGTGCATTTGATGCAAATGTATCTAGCTGACTGTTGCTGAAGTTTCTGTTTTTCATCTATTGGAGACTAAAGTGGTTCATTGAAAATATTTATTAACATTTACTAATGCGCTCTGGGTGGGGTTTGGCAGTAGCACTTAGTGGGATTGTTTATAAACCACGCAACATGAGCCTTTTTATGCTATGTTTATGCAATACAATTATCAGCGGGACTAATATATGCAAATTATGCATTTGAAAAAATTGCTTTATTGTGTTCAAACAGATCAGGTGAATAAAAGCTCGCCTCAGAAACCTGGGAGTAGGAATATCTTCAAAAAGCTCATCTGTTGCCTTCGAGCTCAAGATGCCCAACTGCCAACATCACCTACCCATGATGCCTTGCTAGCGCCTGAGGACAATGGGACCATTGCCAAAGTATTATAGTAACCATTAATCAACACTGTCACTTTTTGTTCTAGTTTATTTTGTGTCATTGAAACATGAAACAAATAAAGAAAGAAACATTTTAAGGATTAACTAGAAGTAACTGCCAATCGTTAAATTGTTATTTCGTAAAAAAAAGTAAATCAACAACTGTACATTGTCAAATTGTTTTATTAATAAAAAATATTACACATATATATATATATATATATATAATAAATTTGTATATTATTTAAATATTTTATATAATGTTTAATATTATTTTAAGTGTGTGTGGCTAGAGAAATACGAAGTATTTCATATAAAATTATTATAATTATGTATTATAATCAGGATGTGTAAAATTAAATGTACTGTTCAGACAATGAAGGGGCAATGCAATGTATTTTTTTTTCTCTCTGGGTTTTTTTTTTATCCACATTGTGTTTTTGTAGCCAATAAGCAATGCAGATTTCATTGTGCCTGTGGAGATTGAGGGGACCACACACCAGGTGAGATCTGATAAATGTTTGTGTATGTGAGAAACAGCAGTAATCCCCTGCCAGTGCGCACTGACTTGAATTGTGCTGGAGGAGAGTGGAGATGTTAATGTAGTATATTTAAAAGTGAATGATGAGCGCCATCTGCTGGACTGATGTGAGAACAACTTTTCAGATTGTGACATCACAGCGCACAATCACAAGATTGCCCATTAATTCATTTATTTAACTCAAAAAAAATATGAGATGAACACCACAACAAGCAGTACAGTCAGAATATTTTTTTTAATTGGTTTTTACAAAAAGAGGAGATTGAATTTGCATTAAAACCTTTATGGTTCTTGTCAACTTTTCACGGAAAATCTGCATTTGGCCTCTACCTGGTTCAAGTAATCCAGGATAGGTTAGTTCCCACTAATACGGCCTATTCTTGATTACTTGTTTCAGGAGGAGGCTACGAGCGACAGCACTAGATGGATCTACAGAACATTTTGTGATTCATTTTATTTACAGAATGTTGCAACTCTAAAGCCTCTACATGTGAATGGTGAATTAAAATCATTAGTCACATGAACAACAACGAACCCATCTGTGTTTTAGGTGTATGTGTTGAAGAGGCCATACGTGGATGAGTTTCTCCAGAGGATGGGAGAACTGTTTGAATGTGTTCTGTTCACTGCCAGCCTTGCTAAGGTATTAATTATTAGGAGCTTTTTCATTAGGAGCTTCGGGAAATAGAAATTCCTCACTAGTGCTGGTCAGTTATGCTCCTGTAGTGTTAGATTTATTTT
Organism: Sinocyclocheilus rhinocerous; assembly: GCF_001515625.1. Lineage (NCBI taxonomy): Eukaryota > Metazoa > Chordata > Actinopteri > Cypriniformes > Cyprinidae > Sinocyclocheilus > Sinocyclocheilus rhinocerous. The sequence continues at coordinate 1,017,361 of NW_015628351.1, forward strand.
CTTCTCCAGTAACAAAGTGTCCTTAACCCATCCCTCCTTGTCCTCATTCATGGCTGTTAGTATGCAGACCCTGTGACTGACCTGCTGGATCAGTGTGGCGTGTTCCGCACACGCCTCTTCCGTGAATCTTGCGTCTTCTATCAAGGCTGCTATGTTAAAGACCTGAGTCGCCTCGGCCGTGAGCTCCACAAAACCCTGATCCTGGACAACTCCCCTGCCTCCTACATCTTCCACCCCGAGAATGCTGTGGGTTTCACTGTCCTGCCGCTATTTAGCGTTTTTGTTAAAGCCCGCTGAGTTAAAAGCCCACATGATTAGAAAATAAAAAAATATTGATCTGTTACATCTTATCTGTAGATACCAGGAGAGTGTCTACTGCCAGCAGTGACCTCTCAGGACCAGGGAAAGATCTGTGTGATCATAGATCTGGATGAAACACTGGTGCATAGCTCCTTTAAGGTACACCCCGGTTATTAACACTGATTGATATTGTAAATTTGACATTTTAAGGAGCTTCATACTGTGTAACTAAGAATAGGTGCATATATGAAATATTAGCTGTACAGTAATTATTGCATGTAAACAACAATTATTGGCATGCAAACAACTGCGTTAATAACAGTTTATCACTCCACTGGTGTTTTTAACCGTATCCACATTGTGTTTTTGTAGCCAATAAGCAATGCAGATTTCATTGTGCCTGTGGAGATTGAGGGGACCACACACCAGGTGAGATCTGATAAATGCGAGAATGCTGTGGGTTTCACTGTCCTGCCGCTATTTAGCGTTTTTGTTAAAGCCCGCCTTCTAGATTCTCCCTCTTGCTATTTAAAGGGTTAGTTCACCCAGAAATGAAAATTCTGTTATTAGTTAGTGCCATGTTATTCCAAACCTCTAAGACCTCTGTTCATCTTTGGAACACAAATTAAGATATGTTTGATGAAATCCGAGTGCTTTCTGACCCTGCACAGGCACATTCAAGACCCAGAAAGGTAGTAAGGACATTGTTAAAATAGCCCATGTGACATCAGTGGTTCAACCTTAATTTTATGAAGCTACGAGAATACTTTTTGTGTGCAAAGAAAACAAAACAAAAAAAAAACAGACTTCATTCAACAATTCTTCTCTTCCGTGTCGGTCTCTGCTGACGCAGGAGCTGGCGTTCTGACGTAGAACCCGGATGCGTTGGGGTACTGTCGTAAATGTGCGTCAAAGACTGATACGGAAAAGAAGAAATTGTTGAATAAATTTGTTACTTTTGTTTTCTTTGCGCACAAAAAGTATTCTCGTAGCTTCATAAAATTAAGGTTGAACCACTGATGTCACATGGGCTATTTTAACGATGTCCTTGCTACCTTTCTGGGTCTTGAATGTGTCAGTTGCATTGCTGTCTATGCAGGGTTAGAGGGCTCTTGCATTTCTTCCAAAACATCTTAAATTGTGTTTTAAAGATGAACAAAGGTCTTATGGGTTTGGAACGACATGAAGGTGAGTAATTAATGACAGAATTTTTATTTTTGGGTGAACTATCCCTTTAACAACTGTTAATTTTTGCTGTATTTGACATATATACAGTGGGGTCCAAAAGTCTCATACACAGTATATGTAATGTGTATATATACTGCCATTCAAAGGTTTGGTAACTGAATTTTTTTGTTTGTTTAAAGAAATTAATACATTTAAGTCAGCAAGGATGCATTAAACCAATAAAAAATGACAGTAAAGACAATGTTAAAAAATATTTATGTTTCAAATAAATGCTGTTCTTTAAACTTACTGTTTTGTAATGGCTACTGTAAATTTGGCTTTGCCATTACAGGATGTGATGGCAAAAATGTGAAAATAAATTTCAATAGAAAAGTTATTTGTAATTGCAATAATAGTTGACAATATTGAACATAAATAGCAGCACTGAGCATGAATGCTATGTATTATTATTCACACTGAATGCTAATGTATTATTATATGTTGAATAGAAACAAATATATATTACATTATATATATATATATATATACAGTGGGTACGGAAAGTATTCAGACCCCCTTAAATTTTTCACTCTTTGTTATATTGCAGCCATTTGCTAAAATCATTTAAGTTAATTTTTTTTCCTCATTAATGTACACACAGCACCCCATATAGATAGAAAAACACAGAATTGTTGACATCTTTGCAGATTTATTAAAAAAGAAAAACTGAAAAATGCTCAGTATTTAGTAGAAGCACCCATTTGATCTAATACAGCCATGAGTCTTTGGGAAAGATAATGATTTTAGCAAATGGCTGCAATATAACAAAGAGTGAAAAATTTAAGGGGGTCTGAATACTTTCCATACCCACTGTATATATATAGTTCATCAAATATCATGTGTATATTAACAAATGTTTAAAAGTGGAACAGTTGAAATTATATTGACAAATTTTACAATGTCTTTGATTAAAATTATATTTGGAATATTTTCATTGCAGACTATTGGACCCTACAGTATATGTAACAAATGATTGGTGTACCACCATCCAAAATGATCTTCATGGTTTTAAAATACATAAACCCAGTAGATTTAAATTATCCCAAAATGACTATAAATTAAATAAATAAATTACTATAATAACCTCTGTGCCTTTAACAGGTTCCTGTACTGTCCTGGTTTGATGACTTGGAGGACACTGAGCTGCTTCACCTCATCCCAGTATTTGAAGAGTTAAGTCAGGCTGATGATGTCTACAGCAGACTCGAACAACTCAGGGGTCCATAATCCCTACACCACCAGACCTGGGCAAACCTCCACGTTGTGTAGCACTGACTGCCAGTCACACGCGAGCGGCTCATATGACAAGAGAGACTCCGTCTTCTGACCTGAAAACAAGCACGAAAGCTCAGAATTCTGCTCAGCACAAAGTATATGCGGTTCTGCTACAAGGTTTGAGGACCTTAAACAGTTAGAACAGAAGCCAGCTTTGTCTCAGTCATCGAGCTTGAATTTTGCAATAACAATTTACAGATTTTATATTCCTTTTTTACTTTTCTATTTTTTGTTATTAACCTTTTTTTTTTTTTTAGTTTAAAATGACATTATTTGGGAGATTAAAACTGTTCAGAGGGCAGGTCATCCTTAATCTGCAATTATGTTATACAGCTCAGCAAATAACAAAGCACAATAAACTTTCAGGCCAGTCTTTCTATGCAAAGTCCTACCTGAACTCAACCTCACACTTTTTAATCTTCAACATTCATATTCATACTTTAAAGAAAAACTAGTGTTTCTAATGTATTCCAGATTCAGGCGTAAAATGCCACAGGAATACACACAGTCTTATCCAACATGCTATGCATACTTTTTTCCATAAATGCAAATGTGACACCAAGCACCCATTCGTCCTTGTTTCTGATCAGTCTTATTACTTTACACAAGGCCTTGTTTAAACTGCAGTTTTTTACTGTTGCTGAGGTGCGTTAACATGGCATTACTTAAAAAAAAAAAAAACTGTTTTATGTTAATTACAACTACATGCTTATCTTGACACTTCCTGTATTCAATCTTAAAGTGGCCTTATGTCTGCTTCAAGTGTACATGATGGGGTTTTATGATACGCAAGGAGCAGAATTAACACCACAGAATGAACCAAAGAGATTTATGTTGTTCAGTAATTGTCTTTCTCTTTGCTGTATTTATGCAGACAATTACTTGTACTGTCATCTATGTGTATATTTGGTTGAACCTGAATTGAACTTGAATTGTCCGTCTTTGTATGATACTGTCTGTCGACGCAGACCACACGCGCCACCTCTGTACTTCATCTTATATTATTTGGACATGACCATGTTTATATATTATAAGTTGTTTTTACTGTAGCACAAATATTCAAAATGGCCATGTTTTATATATATATATATAAAAAAGGGCAGATTATTGTCTTTTGTTTAAAAAAAATGCCCTGATAAGATCTGTGTTGCCACGTTTTTGACTTTTGTATTTGCAACAATAAATTTTTCTGTGGAACATTATGTAAATGTTGTCTGCGTATTGTCTTATTGAGCCACTGTAAGCTATTATTAATAATAGTAATAACCTTATACATAGCTGCACAGAATTCAAACAGCATGTAAATAGCATTCAAATTCAAGACACATCCACTTCTGAAAGATGAAACTCCACAAAAAAAGCATTTGGATTTCTTAGCCTAAAATAATCTTCATTTTGCGGTTTGATAAACTGTTTGATGCCAAATAGGGTGCATCATATATTTTAAGTCGTTTCAATCATCTGACGGGTAACTTGTACATCCTTGTTCTGACCACTAGGGGCAACAGAATCCATCTAAGTTTATATGAAGACATACAGGTGCATCTCAAATTAGAAAGTCGTGGAAAAGTTCATTTATTTCAGTAATTCAACTCAAATTGTGAAACTCGTGTATTAAATAAATTCAATGCACACAGACTGAAGTAGTTTAAGTCTTTGGTTCTTGGCTCACATTTACCAAAAACCCACCAATTCACTATCGCAACAAATTAGAATACTTCATCAGACCAATAAAAAAAAAAAACATTTTTAGTGAATTGTTGGCCTTCTTATGTGTCACATTTTCTGTAATAAATACAGCACACAAACATACTTAAAAAGGTTTTATTGAGTTGCATGAGTGATGGCGATTGCTTAGAAAGGAGATTATGAAAACACATTTATGGCTTTTGCAGGATAGAGTGAAAACAAAAATCAGATAGCACCTTATATAAACATTTTACAGATATATTAACAACTTCATCATAAATTCTTTTGTAAACATACCAAACTAATATAAAATATTCCTGACAATTACAACCGAGTAAATAACAAAGGTTATAACGGCAGGCAAATCAGGGAACTACGATAGTAACACAAACTACTTATAAAAAATAAAACAAAAGATTTTGTGACAAATCAAGAATGACATGCGTATAAGATTGAGGATGACTACAAAGTTCATTTATCTGTACAAAAATTTTACACAGGCCTGGAAAGACTGTTGGATGTCAAAGCATATATGCTTGGGAATGTTTCTAATTAGTCTTTTGTTGTGGTCTTTTCGTAAAAAAAACAGCTATTGAGGTCAGCACAGATTAGAAAGGATTCGGGTTGTACTTTTTAATCTACTAACCTATGGCTTTTTGAGCAACCACTTGAAAATGAAAAGTTTTTTTTGCCTGTAATCCATTTTGCAGGATTAGCATCATCAAATGTATGCGATGCATCTTGACTTGAATTGCACCAAAATGCTTTGGGCTGAAGAAATACAACGGGTTTGTGGGGAAAAAAAATCAGGAATATCCCCCCCCCCCCCAAAAAAAACCCT
>NW_015628351.1:1022825-1052742 GCF_001515625.1 Sinocyclocheilus rhinocerous
ACCCTTTTGCTGAGTAATCAACATGAAACCTGGCCCACAGGAGGTTAATTTCTAACAGCTGTGGAAAGATGCGTAAGGCAGAGTCAGCATTATTACATCAACATTAAGAAATCGTCAGCCACCTTTTCAAAATTCGCATGGAACGATTTGATGATTTTTCTCTCATGTCTAGTCAGAGCCAAACTGGGATAAAGAAATCCTGGGTTTAAGTTTAAGCTTTGTTCGCTGATTGTAAGCAGGGTGATCTAACAATACACAGTTCAAAATTAGGTCACGAGTCACAAGTTTCTTTAAATCGTTGCAAAACAAAAGGTAACATACACAAAAAAACAAGTCATGGCCAGATCCGGAGAACAAACTAACCTAGAGACACAGCTAGACACGTACACACAAAGTCAGGCACAGAATATGTTTGAACAAAACTTAAAAGGAGTAACCAATAAAAGGTGGTCTTGTCTTACCACACTATTCAAAGAAAATAAATAAATAAACGTAAATAATAATTCACCGTGGAACACTGTAGCTCTGTCTTATATGGATCGCACTTACTGTATGTTGCTGCTACAAGGTTTTTTTTTTTCTTTAAACAATGAATCAAAAGTCTACGGCTGATGCAGTTTTACACAGATGCGTTTTTCTTTTTTCTTTTCATGAAATATGCATATTAAATTAATTGAAAATCACATATATTAACATTCACTTTCCAATAACTTTACACAAATGTTACCAAAGAGTGTGTGCACTGATGTTGCATGAAAACCAGAACATTCTGTGAGATTGAAAACTGGAAGACTGTCGCGATGAGCTCGGATTCGTCCTTGAAACGTAATTTAAAGATAATACGAGTCGAACGTCACTACCTTTTGCTATCACTTGAAACAGAGAACACGAATGAGATGATATAATGGGCTAAAATGACACCACCACAAACACACTGTAAAAGTTCTTCTTCCAACCATCAGGATAGAAACGTGGGTATTTCGTGGGTAACGTGTGGCGTGGGATTTTTCGGTCCAAAAAAAATGGGTTATCTCGTAAGTATCCACCTTTGAAAAATATCTGAAGGTTGTACCTGGTTATCATTCAGTTCCTTTTGAAAACACTTCAGCCTTGACTACCACACGAGGACAGGCTGTCATAGAGGGAATCGCTCAGGGACTCGGGGGTCTCCAGGACCTGGGGATGGCTTGGAGACAGGCCGTCGTCAGGTCTCTCTCTCACCAACTCCAAACCGGTGTCCCTCACCATGTCTGGGTTAGCGGGAATGCGGCTTTTGCCTCTACGTGCCTGACCGGGTTGAGGAAGACTTCTCGGGTCTCCCTCACAGCTGGCTACCGAATCACTAGTCTTGTTGCGCTGAGGGTAAAACAGGCCCAAAAAAATGCAGTGAATGAGACTGAACAGTGCATGATAATATAATACATGACAACATGAATCATTTAATTAGTCATAATAATACTTTATTACAGTCTGTATGTGGCTATTAAAAGGTCTATTTAAGTCAATTAGAATTCTATCTGCCGTGTTACCTGTTATGGCTGACAACCAATGAATGATGGTTTTAAACTTTTATTTGTATTTTCCATAAATACATTACAAGTGCTAGAAGTGAATTTAGGCCCAACAACATTATAATGTACAGTATTAAAAACTGATAATCATTTTGAAATTTGCTAAATTACATTAGCTGTTAATTGTTACTCAATTTAAAGGTTAACTTGCAGTGAACTTTAGATGATGGCAAAGGTAATCGAAATGCAAGAAAGTAAACATGCTGCTGAACTTTACCATGTGTACACTAACAGAAATACACATCGTTCAAAAGTTTAGGGCCATTAAGATTTTTTTAAAATAAAATAATACTTTTACACTATTATAAGGAGGCACTAAATTGATCTAAAGTGACTGTAAAGACATTTTTGAATAAATGCTGTTCTTTTGAACTTTCGATTCATCAAAGAATGAAAAAAATTTATTACGGTTTCCACAAAAATGATAAAAATTGTTGATAATCGAATAAATGTTTCTTGAGCATAAAATCTGAATATTAGAATGATTTCAAAAAAATCAAGTGACTGAAGAATGGAGCAATGCCCCAATCCCCCCCCCAAAAAAGAAAGAAAAAAACATTACCAACTCCAAGCTTTTGAATGGTAGTGTATATAAATAGTTTTAATCAAATAAAAAATTATTGTAATTGTCCTGTTGGGTGACACTAGGATCTAAAGTGATGCTCACCCTCTTAAACGAAGTCTTATGACTCGCTGGCTCCACTCCGTCTCCAACACCAAGATAAACCTCAGACGGCTCTGCAGATGCTTTGAGGTTTGGGAAAGTCCAGTTCTTTGTGGGGCCTAATTTCATAGGTGCTCCACAGATATCAGTGCCTGAAATAAATCAATCAATCAAAGCTGAGAAATAAAGAATAAAAAACACCATCTGGAACTTCTTTCTCTTAATCAATGTACAATTATTCTACATTGAAAACTCACATAACTGATTAACCTTAAGTGACGGTTAAAAAGTATTATATACCATCATGAACGATGTTTGCGATCTGGCTGGATGGAATCTTGTTTTCCAAAGTGCCAGTGTGATGATCCATATCCTGACCCCCCATATAATCCTCTTCTAAAGATGACAACTCTCTCTCCAAAGTCCAGGCCTTGTGGGACATTTTCATCCCTGAGCCATGTTTTCCCTGGAGATGAGAAGGGTCACTCTCCCCATGGGCCTTCCCTTTGGGAATGCTTTTGCAACCAGCATTTGCACTATAGTCAGGAAGAGGGAAGGTGCCAATGCCACTGTCAAGGGTGTGTGTGGAGATTCCAGATCCTAAAAGGGAGGAATTTGAATAGAATATATTATTAATATTTTGTTATTTTAAAATATACGAATGATTGTGTTTAGTAAAATAATATTAATTTTAATTATAATTAAATTACTTTTTTATTTCTTATCCCTACATTTTTATATATTCTTTTATTCTTATTTAAATTACACATGGACACATATTTTCACATAAATAACAGGATCACACCTAAACATCAAGATAATGTTTGCCACACAGCTGCTGCCACACAAATTCAGACGCACCTAGATTATTCATCATCATTGACATGTTAAAACCCGTTTTTTGTCGCTACATGCTAACCAATTGAAATTCCTGCCTCTAGAAACATTAAAAACCATTACGTCATGCATTGTGATCATGCCTTACCTGCAAAGTGTTCATGATGAATCGTCTCAGCCAGGTTCTCATCTGACGTGACGTCTTTACTCAGTAATGCAGAAACCTGTGAAAAAAAAAACATTAAAAGTTCTATTAAGAACTTTCAAAACAACACTGTGCATTATATCCATGAATTTCAATTTTTACCTTTTCCATGTCATCACTGCTTCTTGTCTGACCAGCAATGCCAGCGCTCTGGTGATTGAATACAGGTCTGGATTTACAGTCAAACGAGAGGCGTCGATGTGCCATGCTGATGCTACCAGTGTCCTTCCCATCAACCCTTATGGAATAAATTTTTTAATAAAATTGATTTGAAAATACCATTTATTGTTTGTCTACTGTACAGTATATTAGTATATTTCAGCCTGTTCCTCAGAGACCAAGCGTATGGCTTTGGACTACTTTTATAACTATATCATCCTTTCTGGAGCTTCTTATTAAATCGTTTTTGAGATCTACCACCACCAAAAAAAAATAAAAAATCCTTTTGGTTGAATGCAAGTACATTCTTACATTTTGGTTAAACTTTACCTCTAATTTATTAAACCATGTGCAGAAGCCCAGCCACTATGATAATGCAAATTCCCAGCTGATATTCACAAGTCAAATTCCAATTAAGTCTCAAAGCACATTTTCTCACCTCACTCATTCATCAGTTATTTCAATTAACTTTCAACACCTGCAAACCTGCACTACAACTATGCACTTGAAGATTAAGGAATTAAGGATTTAAGTCATTAATTTGGCCTTTGACTTGTAGCTTTATTGTGGGTTGATTTATACACTAAAAGAATACGTCTTGGAACAAAATAGCTGAGAATATGACTGAATATATTATAAAAATTACATTTCATTGCGTTAAGCCAAACCAAACGTCACAAACTACTTTTTTTTATTTTTTATCGTGTTTGAAATATGTACTTGTGACATCTTTCTATAAAACAAATATCAAAATAAAACATTGTATAAGTTGCTTTGTACTCACCGATTTAGCAGTTGCTGCATGAAGTTGTCAGATGGCACTCCTCTGTACATCACAGACAGCTGGCCTTGGGCTTGGTCCATCACCACCTCGCAGGAATGTCCCTTTCCTTGTCGGTCCAAGGCCACTCCATTCACATAAGCCCGCTCTTCTTCAAGAGCTTTATGCAAGCCCTCTGCCTTCTCAATCAGCATGGAAATGTTTAGGCTCTCGCTCTCGGTTTTCTTCGGAGCCCCCTTGGAATCCTTGCCCACAGATGATATATTGAGTTTCCATTCCCTTTTGTCATCTTTTGCTTTTGACATTTCTGGTTTACGGCTAAGAGCGGGAAGCTTGCTTTTTCTCAGACCAAACCAGTTGGCAATTCCATTGGAAGCCTTTTGCTTGACCTCAACCATTTGCCCTTTATCTTGCTCTTGCAGTTTCAGCATATTTTCCTCAATGCCCTTCATGACCTTCTGCTCTATAGAAGACTGTGGACTGGGGGCAGAGTGCCTTTTTTCTTCAACATTCTCTACTGGCCTTGGTGGTGGTGGAGGAAGACTCTCTCCGTAGGAAGAATTCTTCTTCTTATTTGCCCTGAGGTGGCTCCTGTCCTCAGATTTGGACATGTACCTCTGAAACTCTTGAGTAGGTTTCCCATCTCGGTTCATAGAGGGTGGCACAGTTTTAGTAGGGGATTTGAGGGGGATTTTATTGGGGCTGCCACTATGGGGACCAGCGATATTTTTTCCATTATATGAAAGGCTATGAGGTGCCATAATCTTAGCATAGCTCCGCAAAGCCTGTGCAGCCTCTAGGTTAGTAGATGGTGGATGCATCTTAGACTTTGGGCTCTCCTGCTTGGCTGAGAATGTTCTAGAGGATTCATGTTCAAGTTTGGAGACTAATGTGCTAGAGGGAAGAGACCTGACAGCTTGCTCAACATGCTGAAAGGCTGCTTGTTGTTTTGAAATAGCACCATCAAGATGACCTGAATGGTATGGTTTATCCTCAATGGAATCTGTATTTTTAGGAAGTCTATATTCTCCCGACTTACAATCAGAGTTTCTGTCAGCAATTTTGCTTTTATCGGTGGTTCGTGTTGGTATGCTTGCAGCGGACTGAATTTCTTTCTTCTCTGCAAGTGGAGGACAAGTTGTGGACTCGTCTGGGTTCCTCAACTTGCCAAGTGCAGCTAGTCGTTCTTTAAAAGAATGACTTGATTCACCTGAATGTCTACCAATCCCTGATTTCTTAGGAACAGGCGGTGGATCGTTCTTTTTAAAAGGTGATTCGGAGCTTTGTGAATCATTATCTACCATTTTGTTTTTCTCTTGGCTCCTGGACCTCGTGCTTATCCCACTCTGAGCCTTCTGGGATGACGACTGACTAGGCAGACTGCGATGACTGACTTGCTTATGCCACACCGGACTATCTGAGCTGTCCTCTTGGTCTGAAGAATCAGACTCTGGTGAGATCTCCTTCTGCTTGAGATTTGTTGGTCGCTCTATACCAAACTTCGTCTGCTTTTCTTTCGCACCTTCATTAACCGGGCTGGAATTTTGAAGAGATGAGCTCACTTCTCCAAGCAGCTGTGATACATCGGTGACACACGTTTTGGAGATGTCAGAGACATTTTCGTAGTGTGGAATTTTCTGAGGAGTCTTTTGAATGTGAGAACTTTGTGTAGGCTTGGCTACACGAGTTGTTTTAGGGATACCACAGCCAAGGTCCTTTGGCAATGGTGTAGGGACATCATCAGGCTGGGGTGGAGAAGTTGGAGCAGAGTGTGACTCCGATTTAGAAGGGGGCAGCTGTCTTTGCCTCTCTGTCGTGGTGGCTTTTCGTGTGGATACAGGGGAATTGTGCACCTCATAATTGTTGCTCCGGCAAGGAATCTTCGAGCTACGAGTCAACTGAGGACTGAGACGAGGTGGAGCAGGTACTGCAGTACGTTCTCCAAGAGTGGGTATCTTAAGGAACTTGAGCAGTTTGGAAGGTGAGGCCTTGACCTCTCTAAGGCAGGAAACTTGATTCGGGCTGACCGCAACTTTTGATCTAATGGACTGAGGATCGGAAGGGGTGTCTTTCACAGGGACGGAGATATCATCCAGTACTTTTGAGACAGTATGATTCTCATTCGGAGAAAATAACAGACCTTTGTGGACTGATTCATTGCTGTCCATCTCACAGTGTGCATTTTGTAAATTGTCTTTGAGTCCGAGAGTAGGCAGCTTTGAGGTGGCTACGTTGGCTCGACAGACACAGTCAGGGTCTTCTTTTGTTGCAAACTCTTCCTTCTCGAGTCTTTGTGGCGCTACAGAGTTTAAGTGCTTCAAGTCCGAGTCCAGTAGCGCCACATCAATTCTGCTATCGTCACAAATCGTCTCATTGCAGGTGCTGCCGCTTGACCCGTTGGATTGAGACTCAAGCAGAAGGTCAGATAACCTATTCTTGTCTCTTTTTTCCACGAACACGGGATCGGACCCTCTGGGCTGATCTCTTTCTGAAATGGTTAGTCTTGAGTATAATTCAGGGACTTCTAATGAGTGGGGATCGTTCGGTGGGTTAAGACCTTGCTCTGCTGAAAGAATGGACATATCTCCAGATGTCCTTTTTATAAACAGTTCACTTGTACCTGTGGTAGGCTTCACAAGGCTCTGCATTTCCATGTTCTCTTGGAAATCGGGCCGAGCCAGATTGAGGTTTTCGATGGTAATGGGAGCTGAAGTGCAACAATTGTGGCTACTCTTGGCTAAGCTGACTGAATCTTTATTGGACAGCATCAGGCATGTGCTACAACTACCACATTTTACATTGCTGTGCTCTCCTCCATTCAAATGCTGATGTGTGCAAACATCTGGACAGGAATGGGAACAATGTGCTTTGGGTGCATTGCACCTGGATGAATTGTCTCTACAGGCTAATACAGCCTCCTTAGAGGCAAGAGCCTGGCTATAGTCACAGATTGAGGGAATGCCAGAAGAACGATGGTACCGAAGCGGATCTGTTTCTTCAAGCTTGCGGAGGACCTCTAAAATGTGTGCTTTCTTCTTCAAGAATGGGGACATGGCCTCCATGGACGTGGATGAGCCTTGGGTCTCTGGTATGCAATTTTGCGCACTTTCGCTGTTTCCCTGTGGAACCAAATCATAGGGATGAGGTAAAGTTGTCATACAAGACTTATTCAACAAAGACTTTGTGTATGGCTCTTACCTTGGCCTGTGCATTCCTCTGAGCCTCAATCAGTTTGTTAGATTCACTGTGCTGCAGCTCGCCGATGTGCTCCAGACAGGGTCCTGGCTGCTTTGATAAGACACATCAGGTAAGCTTTAAGCTTCTTATTATATGAATCAATTTTTGGATTATGCAAAACACCTCATGTATCACAACTATGCATGCACAACAAGGTTTTTTTCGCCTGTTTACACACAAATTCCTTGTAGTTAAATGGAAAAAATGCTTGCCCAAGCAGCCCAGGCAAATTAAACAGGAAGACGTTAATTGAGCCATTTTCTTCATTTTGCAAACAAAACTAATAGCACATCCCTGTGGACTTTAAAGAATGTTTTGTGAAAAACAAACTTCAAACTAAAATCGGACCTGCACTGTACATTTTGTCATCGTATGTTGAAGGGTTTAATCATTTACCTGCTGATGTACACATGATTGACTGTGCAGTTTCTCCTGCAGGAGCTCACACAGTGTTCTGTTCTGCCTCTCCAGATCAAACACACGCATTTTCAGCTTAATGCATTCCTCTCTGAGATCCTAAAAGAAGAATCCACAGCTTTTAAAAAACATTTTAAAAATATATGACTAGAATATGTACACCACTTATAAAATATACAACCAACATTATACATTAAACATATTAAAATTAATTATATATTAAAATTATTCCAGAATTTAATAATTCAATAAGTTATAATAAATAATACTTCATAAATACATATGAATTAAATATAAAATAACTCTTTAGACTTTGTAGTTCAAATGAAGTTTTTATAACTATGTTCCTGATGCAAATCCTCAAAGTTTTTACCTTTTGATTGAGTAAAGCCTGCACAACATGGTTGGCGACCTAAAAATAAACATTTTTAAATTAATAAATAAATAAATTATTAAACATAAAATACTTTCAGGACTATTTTATTTTTCATCTGACTATCTAATTGGCTTCTGCATTAGGCAAAAACATTGCAAATCTCCATAGGAAGGGTTGGAAAGGAACTCGCCTCGTCCAAGCATCGTTCATATGCTTCTCTTTGACTCTCGTTTGCTAATGAAAGGGCAGAGTTCTCGGCCTATACAAAAATAGAACAGTTTAAACAGTAAGTCAAGGAAGTAAAGTAAACAAAACTGTATTCTTAGTGAAAGTATATGCCACTTACTTGAAGTTCTCTCACTCGCTCCAGAAGCTCACTGCTACTCTCTTCCTCTAGATAGGACTCCAGATCACCCTCCTCGGACTCAAAGTCCTCATCTACTCTATTTTGGGCCTCTTCCGACATCGTCTCTACCTAACAAAAAGAAAGAGATTGAAGATGAGAGGAGTGTTTGGCGAAGCTTGTTTGAAAACACATTATTAATGCAATTCTCTTTGGTGTGCTAATGAAGCATAAATCACACACTCCACCTTTAAAGAGTTTCAGATTCTTGCTTGTTTTAACCCCTGTGTTTGCATATTGTAAACAACTGGTTAAACAAACCTGTAAATCAACTTTCCAAACATTCTTGTGTACTTAAGAGTTGTTACAGAACACATCAGCTGTGTGCCTTTTAATCTCGAGTCTTTGAGACAGCTGGGAGTGAATAAGCAGGACTTGAGTCCATGGCAGGACACATCTTCACTTTAAGGGTGTCATCAGAGGGGATTAGACAGAAGAGGTCTGAAAACACTGGAGGATTCCAGCCATCATGCAGATTCATGACCTACTGACTTACTGACTGGGGCACAGAATCAGATCCTCTTGACCTGCATTTAAACTTAGATGAAAAAACACATGCTCTAGTGTGCGCTAAAAAAATTATGGTGGACAAACCTGCCTGGCAAACTAAGAATTTTACCATTACCCCAATTTTGCTTTGCACATTAAGACACTACTTTATTAAATGTAGGAATGTACTGTAAGGCCCATACCATTAAGTATTTACATTTTAAAGCCATTAACCAATATACTGGCCAATACTAAAGCTTTTTTTAGAAACTAAAAAATGACCCAATTTTACTTAACATAATGATATAAATTATATTAAAAAGTAACATTTATCAGCCAAAAACCAACGTGGCCAAAAATATATTGGATAACATTTTGTTCCAACTCAAAATCTCAGTGATACCAAAATATAGTTTAAACACGCTTCTCCTGTGTCTCCTGATTTTGATGGCTGGTTTGTTGATGTAAACGTCCTTATTGTTGAACTATACCATAACAGTAACCTCCAGTCACCTTCATCCACCTATTCCCACCACTGCACTATACCATACATTTGACCTTCAAAACGAACACCGGATGTAATCAGCGGATGGACTATCACTGCAAAACTGAATCTGAAAATCAATATGTTCATGGGACTTATTCATTATTGATCCTCTAAGCATTCTGTGTGCTCATTTATGTAGCAAGCTTATCTATAGACGTCTAACTCTTTGCGAGTGAATAGCTTAAATGGAAACTCCATATCTGGAAGCAAATGAATACAAGGCTTATTGGGATCAGAGGGTTGACAGGGTGCAGCGGGTCAGAGAATACTGCTCTGTTTTAACAGTAAAGATGGCACTATTCGACAGGCTCCAGGCCACACTATAGAGTTGGTAGTTCCTGCGGTGCCAGGAGGCTCCTTTCACATGACAGACTCTTTTGACAAAGACACAAGGCATAGCCTTCTGATAGAGGAAGATGTATGTGTAGCGTAACTGTCACACATTAAGCCGTGCAGAACGGAAGCATTTACATTTTTCATATAGAAGACACTTTTATCCACAATGACTGACAAAACAAAAATAGATACATAAGTGATAGATCAAAATTAAAATCCAAAATTTAACCCATTTACAAATCCAGAAATCCTATAAAAATATTTCTATTTCTAAATAGTGCTATTGTCCTATAAAATACTTCTATTGTACCAGATGTTTAATAAATGTTTAATAAATAAATATATAAATCATCTATTTAAAATAATTAAATAAAATGATAAAATATAAAAATAAAATAGTAAAATAGTAAAATAGTAAAACAGTAAAACTGTAAAACGGTAAAATGGTAAAAATAAAATAACCAAAAACTCACCAAGAAATGAATATAGTGAAAATCCAATGTCTTGGGCAAAAAGCTTGAAATTTTATACCTTAAAATGTTATACCTTAAAAAGCAAGTTTATACGATATTCCTCTGTAGGGTGAATACAGCTAGAGGAGTAGAACTAACCGGTATTCCAGGTTTGCACTCTTGTTTCTTGTTTGAAAAGAAAAACCTAAATAAAACATCCCTCTGGATTTCACTGTGTCACGCTTGAGTCCTCATGTCTGTCTAAAAGAGTTGTGTGATAAAGATGATCGCGAGCTACAAGGAAGTTAAATCTACATATTATGCGCAAGTGATGACATATTGGTTTCACAACCTTTGCAATACTGGATTAGCTAGAACTGTGTCATCATGTCTCTACATTTTTACCCCATCTTGTTAATGATTGACAGTTTTCCGAATGCTGGAGGCCAGGGCTGGGCAAAAACTCAAGAGGATCACCACCAGCCTCGATCATCTTTCCTTTTCATCTATGAATCACTTGCAAGCAATAAAAAAATGTATGGGTGAGTAAGCTGATTCTGGTGAAACAGAGCCTCAAAAGCCTATTTTGGAGTCTTTATGATAATACTGTCTTTGGAGAGATGACTGTCAGTCAAGAAATTCCCCTCTAGCGCTACTGTACTTTTCGGCCTTCCTCAAAAGCCTCCAGAGAGACAACATCCAACATTCCTTAAGAGATGTTTGGACTAACCAACACGGAATCAAGATGGTCGATTAAACCAGTGGTTTAAAATTAAGTAAATAAATAAATGTGCATTCATCTTCAACTTCAGGTCTAAATTCAGTTCAGTTCAGTTCAAGTTTATTTGTATAGCGCTTTTCACGATACAAATTGTTGCAAAGCAGCTTTACAGAAAATTAAGTTTCTACAATATGTTTAGTAGTAGCCATAGTCACCACTGATAAGCTACTAAAATCGGTTTAGACTGCTTCCTTCTATCTAGATAAGACTGAAACAGACTATTTTTAGTTTCAGTCAAGAACTACCACACATGGTTTAACCACACCACTGAGTCGGCACTCAATTATCAAGGTTTGACCCAAACATTTGCTCCATGGTGTCTCCAAGACCAGGAATGATGGAAACAATGATTTAGTCACACTGTTGTTAGAAACATTCCCTGTGTTTGAGACGACAGATAAGAACTCATATCATGACTAACATTTTGCGGTGATGCTCTTGTATCATTGAACTATAGCCATGATGTCGAGAACAGACGTCCCGAGGGCTAATGGTCTCAACAGTAAAATCATTTCTTAAACACAACTGAAGTACTGTGTTCAATAGAACAGGGCTAATCCTATGTGCTCTTGTAAGGATCTAAGCAGATTAGCATCAGTTTGCATCTGGCCCTAAACTTAAGGTTGCAGCATACAGACTGTTATATTGCTCTTTGCTGGACACACGTGACAACCTACCCAGATCTTTAAAGGGATCTTTTGTTTATTAAATACATGAAACAAAAAAACTGTCATCACTCATCCTCATCTTGTGTTTTCTTTATTCAAGAGCAAAAAGGCTTACACTAACCACACTTCAGTGTAATGAAAGTGAATGAGGACTGGGTCTGTCAAGCACCAAAATTACAACAACAAAACAAAACACCATAAAAGTTGTCCATATATGTCTTGTGTACTACATTCAAAAAGTCTTCTAAAGCCATAGGATGCGTCTGTGTAACAAATAGACAAAAAAAAAAAAAACATTATTCACTAACAATCATCTCCTCCAGTGAGCTGTTAACCACTGCAAGCAGATCACTGAATCAGTGAGTTGAATTTAAGATCAGGATTAGTCCGAATCACAAAGAAATTATCGAGATTATTGTGAATTTGATATACTAGTTCATTTAAAAGAGATGCAACACAAATGAATGATTCATTTACAAAATGGTTATTATAATGCATGAATCATGAACCACCTCTATGATTTTATAGTGCTTTTTGTATTATTGACAGTTACTGAACTGAATAGAAACAACACTGAACTAAATTGAGCTCAATAATGACGATTTTATCTTCTGTAAAGCTGCTTTACAGCTGAAATTGAATGTTTCAGAACTGATTAATTTTACAACATTAACACTGTTATTTTGCTGTTTATTAATGTGAAGTTGCTTTGAAACGATCTGTATTATATAAAGCGATAAATAAATAACGTGACTTGACTTTTTTGTTATTTTGAAGCATGACAGCATAATATTAACAGCGCTATACATTGAAAAGGTTGGACAAGATATGCGTCATAAATTCACCTTTTGTGTTCTACATAAGCCATCCAGATTTGGAACAACATGAGGGTGAGTAAATGACATTTTTGGGAAGAATCATGCATAGAAAAATCCATATTGATCAACCACTATTCTGAACACTGGGGGTGGATGTATCCACCATAATATCCTAGGATGGTTATAGCCCTGCTGTATATACCATAGCATAGTGGAGTCGGTTTTAGGGACAAGCAAAAACAGAGGCAAACATGCACCCATGCCAACAGGATTCTTGGCAGCGCTCGAGCACAATGCAAGCCCCTTAATCCACTGATATGCTGTATAGTAAACATAGCAATAAAGCACTGTGGCGCACCCAAAACAGGGCCCCAAACTCATTTGTCTGTAAAGCAGTACATTTATTGAGGCTAAGCTTCTGAGAGACTACTGTTAATGTTGGTAGGACTTAGATTCTCACATACTTCTGAATCACTGGCTTGGTATGATGCCCAGAGGAGAGAAGTCTACAGAATGTGACTAAGACTAGAAATCAAAGCTATGCTCTGAGACGAGACTCCAACAAAACATGGCGGAGTCAGACACCAGAGGCCACTGTCTCTTTTGCTGGATATATCAAACACAAGAGAGCCGCTCTTATCTGACAATGTAGAGGACACAGCTTCTTGAGAGGTTGATCAAATGATGTAGAGGAGAACGTCTATTTAATCAGGAAGAAGGACGAAGGAGATTTAGATTGCACACAAAGTCAAATTTATTTTTAACCATCATGCAGTGAACCACAGGCATTCATTTACAGGCCTTATCTGTACAAGAGAAGCGCGTCAAGACTTGCAGAAAATCCCAACCAGATGCCTTCGAATAAATGTAATTTATATACTTTCAGCAATTACAGAAACAAAATGGATGGCTGCAATATTAAACCATTTGAAACTGGTAATTAATACTACAATATGTTCCTATTCTTGAAAGATATTTAGTACAAGCCAGTTGAATTAATTCCTTTGTGTCACTGTGCAAAAAAATCCATGTTTCTTTCACCGGGCCTCACCAATAAACCATGAATGGATAATCGGCTGCCATGGATCCGCTTGTCATTTTGCATTTTTAGGAGGGGTGACTTCGTACAGTTGCGAATGATATCTCGAATAATGCAAATTAGGATTTAAAAGAGTGTCGATAAAAAGGGGAAAGTGGATGTTGGGGGAGGCCCTGGATGGCTCGGAGGGGTGGAATAAAGCCAGTGTGAAGGCAATCAAACAGAAGTAGGGCTCTATGGGATTCCAAAATGTGCTGGGAGCTCCGCCTCCATCCCCCACACTTGAGGAGTTATTAAGATGCAGCCAATCGGCATCTGCAGAGACGGTCTCTGATTATTCACACCCTGCACAATGGGCACAGAGCCCTCAGACACCTTCATAACCCAATTATTGATCTTTTCACATGATTTACGAGCTGATAAAATGATCAATCACGGAGATAGAGGAAACACACAGTCTGCAAAAGCAGTGAATAGAGTCATAATGAATAAAAGCACTCTTGTGGCAAAGCAAACAAACATATAGACCCTCCATCAAGTCCCTAAGGGCATTATTTTTTCTCTTTGATGTAAATTATTCCAGGAATAAAAAGAGTCTCTGAAGTACGGCGAGGCAGTTTCTATTCCTGAATGTGGCATTAAATATATAAAATCTTTAATAATGCAGGTTTATGCAGCTGGGGTAAAGATTTCCATTGCAATTTTCCATGTGCTTTAAAGATTATTTGTCCACTCGCTCGGGCTGTCGCATCAATGACAGAAAAGGCCCCCCAAAACGTTTATGCACTCTCTAGTCCTCCATTTTGCACAAAACATAAATGGTAAACCACGTTTCTCAGTAGCTTTCAGCAAAGTAACCACGCAGGCATCTGCAGACTCATGCACTATTGTTGTCCTTTGCAGCAGTGCACCTATCTGGATGAAGTACGTTGTCTACATTTGCACGGCCTTGACTGCAGCATGAGCTAGCTAAACACATTTAAAAGAGGACTAAGCAAAAGCTTCAGCTCCTTCAAGGACTATTTGGATTCGCCGACTAACTGTGAATGAACTCCAATCTAATTCTCAATTACTTAGAGACGGCTTGGAGTTAAATAAGGTGATCACTCACACCCAAACAATGAAGGATGTAAGCCATGTTGTCCCTGATCCAATGCAAACAGACTTGTATTTATTAACATTTTAGCATGCAACTGCTTCTCTAACCTAGTTGGCGATGCAATAGACTTTTTAATAGTCCATTTAAAAATGGCATCAGCTGTTTTCCAGGACAAGGAAAACTTGCATGGGTCGTTTCATCACGCTACGCCGGCTTAAGCAAACCGTTTTGATTGATTAGCATACAGAATCATCAATGACCTGCCTGCAACATCATACAGCTTTCAAAAACATTAATGCAGCAAGGTAATGTACTAAAATATATAGCATAGACTGCTGTGAAACTGTTTGCCAAGGGATAAATGCTTAGGAGTTATTCCATACTAAGCCAAATCTGATCACGAAACACACTCCTGACAAAGTGCCTGCAAACACAAGTCACTGAAATACAGGGAGAAACATACAGACGGGATTCAGTCGTGGCTAAAAACCAGCGCTGCGAACAGCTATGCATAAAATTACCTTTAATTCCAGTCAGAGCATCCCAGGCGTTTCAGTGCAGCCCATGCAAGGCAAATGTGAGACACGGGAGCAGGATCCGCAAACGCCACTTTTTTAACGTTTCTCTTTGGAAATCCTCCTCACGTTATTCTGAAAGTACAGTGCCTGTCCTTGGGCAAGTGCGAGGAAACTGTCTCTGCCGTCTGCAGTGGCCTCCATGTCCTCCCATTGTTCAAGGGAGTGTGAGGCAGGCATCCTACCCCAATAGACCCAGCCTACTACAACAGCTGTGGGCCAGCCCCCCACCTCTCCTCTGAGTGTCTCTCCCTCCTCCAACGGCTGCAGCTAAACATTAACTCTACAACTACTGGAGAGGCCATAAAAAGAGAGGGGGTTATATTTCAAAAAGGCACCCCGAACAAAGATGAGGACAAGGACGGATATCCGAACGAGCGCAGGGGAGAAAATGGAGTTACCCAGGCAACCCAGCCCCTTGTCAAGGAGCAGGAGCTTCTTTTCTAAGAGGATTGAGACTGCTTTATCAGACTTGCACTGATTGGATTGCAACTGCAGATACTGTGGAAGTCAGTGTGGAGCTGCATGACCAAAAACTGACCTGGATAAATAACACTGCTGCCAAAGATGTAAATGTCTAAGGGGGAAAAAAAGAGAAGTCCCAGATACATAATTGAAATAAAAATACATTAAAACTATATAGAAATATTTAAAATAAAATGACAAAACATAACAAAATTACTCAAACTAAAATTAAACTGAAATTATACAAATAAAAAAGCTGATTCAAAACATGAATAAATGCTATAGTATATGAATAACACTAAAGTAACACTGCAGTGAAGGAAGACAAAATATACAAATATTCAATATACCATCTATGAAAATAATATCTAAAGCAGTGTTGCTAAAATGATTTTGTTTTAGAAATTTTTAGATATAATATAAGATCATTTTTACTGGAAAACAAGTAAAAAAAAAAAGACTAAATCTGAAAAAAAAAAAAAAGCAACACTAAATTAGCTATACATATTCAGACAGATGCCTTTGGCCAATACATCACATCTTGCGCTGTTTTATGGAGCGCTCTGCCATAAGCGCATTAAAATAGTCTCAAATAAAAAAAAATTATGTTTACTTCAATTCAGTTGTGCTCTGTCTAGCTGTTTTTGAAAGCATTTTATGTTAACACAAACCCAACACCAACACCAACTTAAAGCTGCAGTCCGTAACTTTTTTGTGTTCAAAATTAACTAAATGTATATAATAAGCGAGTACACCATGAATCCATTTTCCAAACCGTGTTTTTGGCTTATCCAGAATCCCTACGGTACACCTATAATAAATTTTTATATTCAGACTATTTAGACTGGTTCGGGTAGGTACCGCTGCAGAGTAGCCCAGTACCTGCGTGATTCGTGATAGACATAAACAGAGAGAAGTAGCTCCGGCTACAATGTTCTTCCGCAAGACGCATGCAGTTCTGTTTATTAACCAAAAGTTACGGACTGCAGCTTTAAATATACAGGGCATCCTTAAAGGGTTAGTTCACCCAAAAATTCTAATTCTGTCATTAATTACTCACCCTCATGTTGTTCCAAACCCGTAAAACCTTCGTTCATCTTCGGAACACAAATTAAGATATTTTTGATGAAATCAGAGAGCTTTCTGACTCTGCATTGACTGCAAGGGAACTGACACATTCAAGGCTCAGAAATGTAAAAGGGACATCGTTAAAATAGTCCATGTGACATCAGTAGTTCAACCTTAATTTTACGAAGCTACGAGAATACCTTTTTTGCCTGAAAAGAAAACAAAAATAATGACTTTATTCAACAATTTCTTCTCTTACAGTCAGTCTTCGCCGCCATTCACGAGAACGAAGGTCTTACGGGTTTGGAACAACATGAGGGTGAGTAATGAGCTTTCTGACCCTCCATAGACAGCAAGGGAACTACCACGTTCAAGGCCCTTGGAAAGGTAGTAAGGACATCGTTAAAATAGTCCATGTGACATCAGTAGTTCAACCTTAATTTTACGAAGCTACGAGAATACCTTTTTTGCCTGAAAAGAAAACAAAAATAATGACTTTATTCAACAATTTCTTCTCTTACAGTCAGTCTTCGCCGCCATTCACGAGAACGAAGGTCTTACGGGTTTGGAACAACATGAGGGTGAGTAATTAATGACATAATTTTCATTTTTGGGTGAACTATCCCTTTAAGACATATTAGGATATATACGACAATTTATAAAAGCTCACGTATAGCTACTTCATTTTCCATGTTCTGCTTTGTCTCGCACACTACTCTGGCCGTAAGCATGGACAGATGCATCTAGTGGGCCACTTTTTTCTAGCGCTCAAATCATTCACACATGTACAATAGTCCTGCTGGACGCGGATGGTGTGTGCAGACTAGGGCTGCACGATTAATCTAATGCGATTGTTATGCGCATTTTGTTAGTAAAGCCGGTTCTGTAATCAGCAGGAAATCATCATCACGTGCTTTCAGATGGAGCAGAATTTACTACACATAGCCGTAGTTCACTGACAAGTTACGCAAAAAAAAAAATCGCGATTATGAAATTGAAGAAATCGTACGCGATTATGAAAGCTGTTTGCATAGCTTCTCAGTGAACTACGGCTCTGTGAAGTAAATGCTGCTCCATCTGAAAGCATGTGAAAATACCACATTTAATAACATATTTTTACTCCAAACTCACTTCATAACGTCAGTCGAGTGTTTGAAATAAATCCTTCTGTGAGATGATGTTGGATGGAGATTTACTGCTGATCACAGAACCGTGCTTCACTGAAAGATACGCATGACAATCGCAGCTTCTGTCGAATCGCGATCTCGATTCCATTTCTATTTATCGTGCAGCCCTAGCGCAGACATCGGCGAACTGTAATGTTGACAAAAATTACTTCACGCAGGCAGTCCACAAGCCAGAGCTAGGGAAGTATACTTACTGTAACACACTGACTAGTCAACTTTGAAAATATCTAGTTTATGTACATAGTAAACCTAGGTCTAATCGTAAAAAGCTTTAAGTCAAACTAGTATGACTGAAATTGTACCAGTCTGGGTTTTGTGACTAAGCGTCCTAGATAATATGGATGTAGCTTGATTACACACTCTGCCATGTATACTTCCAACAGACTCAACTTCACTCTAGCTCAATTATAAGTGCATGTATACATACTTACTGGTAACGTGAGAGGAGATTGACACTTTTGTAACCCTCCCCTAATAAAAAAAACAAAACAATCCCTTTGCTCAAAGAACAACAAAATTCTTGCAGGCACTAAAAGCTTATCTAAATATCTCAGAGTTGTGGCTACAAGGCCAGTCTACAAGGCCAAAGGGCTGAAAAAGCTTGTCCCTGACTGTGAATGAACCTCAGATCATGCCCCTGCCAGACACTAATTCATATGTGCATGCCTGTAGGAGGAATTCCACCTCAGCTAGTGTTAGCATCTTCGCATGAGACGACCAAATTGGATGAAATTACTCAAATGCAAGGGGGTCACATGTTGTCTTGGAGTCAACAGTCAAGGGGTGAGAGCTTTCTGGACAAAGGGCCATTGTGATCCTTTAAACTCCACTTTCATGTCTCTAAACACCCATGAGGGATAGACTTACGGCATTACATACAATGATCCGGATCCATAATGAGGCGTATTGTGACATGATGGTCTTAAATGTCAGGAATTCAGAGCAGAGTCTTTTTGGGAGGTCGTCTTGGCTTTCCAATGTGTTACCAATTCACTACTCAGCAATGACATGCAAAGTGGAGCACACTTGAAAGCGTCTGTAAGCCCCAGGTGCCAAGTGACATTAACATGCTTGTAACAGTTCTGCTGAACTACATCTCCTTAAACACAGCTGGACATTTGGCCTAATTAGAAAATCTCAAAGGAAGTAATGCCGGCAATTACATTTCAAGACTGTTGATTGAACCTGACTGAGCAATATCTGGAGCTCGCAAATGTTACATAACTACAACAACATCGAGATTTGATAGAGCTGATTAGGGAATCTTGGATTCTGTGTGGGAGATCATGAAACGCTTGAGAAAAGGATGTTATTGAGATTTCCTGGTAACACAATTATATTCCACAGATACAGAACAGAAAGAACTGATAAGAAAATATTTTAAAAGATGCATAATATATTAGACCACATCGGTTATTTATTTTTAAATTCTTATCTATCCATTTTCAGTCAATATATTATTATTATTATTTTTATTAAATGGTATTATTGTGTTATTAGTAGTAGGTTATCTATCGTACAAAATTATTGTAGTGTATCTATATCTTCATAGATAGATAGATAGATAATTATGAATAATAATAATAATTATAATAATGACAATGTAAATAAAACGAAAAAACTAAACTATTTTTAAATCAATTAATAAAATCAGTAATAATTATATATAATTATACATCAGTAATAATCATTATATTAATAATGAATAATTAATTTTGTCAATGTCAAATCAATGTAATGCTTTAATTTAGGCATTTAATTTAGGCCCAACATTGTTTTGAAATTTACTATTAATTTTAATAATTGATTTTAGTATTTTTCTTTTAGATAGTACTATTACCATATAACAATAATAATAATAATACAAAATATTTTATTGTATTCAAACTGAATTTTTCCTTGAGCAGATATTAGAATCAATATATTTGCATAAATTAATATTGCAAATATATGTAAATAAATATTATTTCATTAAGTAAATAAAACAAAAAAAACTACACTTTATCTTTTAAATCAGTTAATAAAATCATTAATTCATCTTGTTAACGTCAAATCAATGTGATGCTTTAACTTAGGCACAACATTGCTTTGAAATTTACTATATTTTAATAACTGATTTTAGTGTTTTTATTTTAGATAGTACTACCATATAATAATAATAATATTTAAATTACTGCCACATGAAAAATATGATGGAAAAACATAATTGGTATCGGTGTGAATTTTAATACCGGTGCATCCCTATTAAAAAATCCTCGCGACAGACATTTGCTAGTGTTTGGTCCACTTCCATTTGCCAGCAGTTGGTCAATGACAAAGCATTTGGGTGACTCAGGATTAAAGGAATAAATCAGGCTCATGGCAAAAAAAGCCCCCATTGAGAGTGAGACAGCTTAATGGGCGGTAATGTGCTGAACTCCATGTGAGGTGGAGGGGCTGATCCACCTTTTAGAAATGTGACACTAGTCCGAGGGGGAGAAGGAGGGGCAAGACGCCACTGTGCTAAACTGACCGGTACTTCTGCCCCGCAGGGAGCACATCTTCTGTATTACAGCAACAATTATGCAGTGGTAAACACGGAAAATTGAGTAACCATGACTTCTTGCAAGAAACAATGACTTATCTAACAGCATTTATCCTCCTAGATGGAAATCGCATCAATTCAATGAACACTGCATTTCAAATACACCACACAAGCATGAACTGTACAAACACGCCAAGACAAAATAACCCGCCTGACAAAGCAAATTTGACTTGGAGGTCACAAACACAAAGTGAGTAAACACTGTATCTACGGGACAAGGACATCTGGTAAAGCCAAAGCAGAATAATCTTGTAGTCATGGTTACCACCTTGACTAAATGTCACCCTGGCTACTGTATTGGGAAAAAAGAGGGAGGGTCAGGATTGGGTTCCATTGATAAACAGGGGGGGGGAGCCACACGTTTAACAAACCTGGAAAAATGTTCTTCCATTGTAAAATAAACAGCTCGGCATAATAAAACAGTGGGCTATACGCTTGGTTTACAGACTGGCATGTGAGCTGCGCTGGCCGAGCCGGTGTCCCCGTGCCGGCACTGCAGTAAAGTGCAGTGAAGCCTGGCTTTCAGCAGACTGCAGAGCCAGTGAACATGGACACAGCCACTAAACATCTGGACACCAGGCGCCGTGGCTCAAAGCGAATGCCCTCCGGCAAGTTCCAGCTGGGATGCACGCACAGCCATTTCAGCTCCCTGCCTTCCCTCTTTTGTTCTGCCGCATGTGGCCGCAGTCCACTTAGAAACGCAAGAATCTATATTTAAGCGCATTAATGTGTTATGCTCATACTTCCGTCCCACCATTAAACCTCTGCCCTACATACATTAGTGAATTCTGTCTGACAGAAAAGGTTGTGGTGCCTAAATAAAAACTTTTATTAATGATTTTATTGATCAATTTTTTTAAGTGTAGTTTTTTTTAGTCCTCATGCAGTATAATAAATAAGTAGGTAACTTCTGTCAGCCAAAACATTGTGAAGTCTAGTTTAAATCTTTACATTGATTTAACATTGAAAATAACTTTTATTAATGATTTTATTAATAGATTTTTTAATAGAGTAGTTTTTTAGTCCTCTACAGTACAAAAATAAGTAAATTCTGTTGGCCAAAAAAAGTTGTGATGCCTTAAAGGATTACATTGATTTAACATTGACAAAAACTTTTATTAATGATTTTATTTTTAATTTTTTAAAAGAAATAAACAAACCTAAATATGAATGATTTTACTGGTTGGCATTTTGTAAAAAAAAAAAGGCGTAGTTTTGTTTTATTTACGTTACAAAATATGTATAACATCTTTTGGCCACATGCAGTCCACTTAAAAATGTAAAAAAAATAAAAATGTAAAAATCCATATTTAAACCATATTAATATGTTCTGGTTGTACTTCCATCTGTTACACCTCTGTGCTACATAAATACGTAAATTTTGCCGATTTGAAATGAATGAATGATTGATTGATGAAATTAATGTTTTTATTGGTTGACTGTGTAAAAAAAAAACAAGGTTATTTACGTTATGTAATAAATATAGCATCGTTTGGTCTGCCGCATATGGCCATGGCCTACTTAAAAATGTAAAAATCCATATTTAAACCATATTAATATGTTCTGGTTGTACTTCCATCCTGCCGTTACCCCTCTGTGCTACATAAATACGTAAATTTTGCCGGCCAAAAACGTTGCCTAAATTAAAGCATCTTATTGTTTTAACACTAACAAAAACTTTTATTAATGATTTTATTGACTGGTTTTTTTAAGTGTTGTTTTTCATTGTATTTACATTACGAAATATGGATAATCTCTTTTGTTCTGATGCACTGCCCACTTAGAAACGCTACAATCCATATTTAATCATATTAATGTGTTCTACATGTACTTCCATCCTGCCATTAATCCTCTGAGCTACATAAATATGCGAATTCCATTGACCAAAAAAGGTTGCAAAGATAACCGACTGCTCTTATGAGCCAGATTGATAATGTGGGTGTTTTAAAAGAAGTGACCCTGTCGAAGGGCAGGATGCATATTTAACATAAACATAACATACATCAGCTTTGGTAAGCCTCTCGAGGGAATAGTTGGCGTAATTAACGGGCTAAAGGTCACTGAATCCTAAACCGCCAACGCTTTCATTTGGAGAGAAAAAAGAAGGGAAATGAAAGCACGTGAGGCCATTTTTCCTGGCTTTCAAACAGAGTGGTGGTGTGGTTTTTCAAAGGGGGTCCATGACTGTAGCCTCTTTGTGCCAGAAAAAAGAGACCCCTGCCATATCAAATGTATGGTGCTGTACAACTGCCCCCCTCTACACCATTGATGATTAGGTTTGTTTGACTCTCATTTCTGCCCAACCAAATCGTGGACATTTATCCCCTCTCTCCCCAAACAGGATGTGCCATTGACCTGGTTTGCTTGAATTGATTAAGGCCACATTCCAAAGCATATTTCCGCTGAGTAAAACTATGAATTGAATGTTTGTTGCAGCTGAAGACTGGTGCACTGTGAGACACCAAAGCAAATGTTTGCTTCGCTTTTTTTCTCTGCAGTGTGAATGTGAAGCAAAATAAATCCATATATTTTTGCAATGGTGCATTGCTTTCACTAGGTCACCGCTGATAGGTTCACTAAGAGCCACTGTTCAACGCAAAGGATAATGTTACTGGCTAAGTATACAGGAAGGTAACAGGAATGTAATCTTGACAAACCCACTGTAATAATATATACGTTACGCATATACGGGTCAATGACATATAGGAATGTCCACAATAAAGAAAGGGAAAAAAACATTAAAATATATATATATAGTTTAATAGTTTAAAACATATTTGCCATGTTTAAATGTAATATCTGTACTAAAAAAAAAAAAAAGTATACCATTTTCTGGTATTAAATAAATGAGTTAATGACCAATTAGTGCTGTCAAACGATTAATCGCGATTAATCTCAAATTTGGATGTGATTAATCGCGATTAATCGTTTGACAGCACTATGACCAATGTTGTTAACAAAAACAGTTAACAGTCATTTGTTAATTGAAATAATGCTAAAATGAAAAAAAAATACATATATAAATAAGATGAAAAGCATAACATTAAAAAAATTAAAAAACAGAAATGTTGGCAACTAATTCAAATAAAATTACTAAAACAAAAATTGAGAAATAACGTGATTTTTTTAAACTACGAAAAAAATAAAATAAATATAAAAATAAAAGCTAATTCAAAATATTAATAAATATTATAATAGTACATAAATAATACTAAAATCATGTTAATTACTAAAATGTCAGGTGGTGTAACCATGAAGTATAAAATAATATATTTTCCTTACACCTTGAAAAGATGTGACCATTCATCTTAATAATCCTCAGTTTTTTTAAATATTATTTGAAAGGATAAAAAGTTTTTTTCTTTTTAATTATTAATTCATAAATATCACTGTTTTTGGTGAGTCGCACCACATGACATTTTACAACCTAAACTAACCTTGCCTTGTCAAAGTCAAATTATCAGAGACATTTTATTAAATTAACAGAAAATGAGCATCATGTCAAACACACATATACATGAATGCGTTAAATGCAGGTACGAATTTGCAAGAAAGCCTCACTATGCACCTCAAAAACGCAACAAAGACTGGAAGGAGAGAATGCTGCAAGAGTAATTGCGCTCATCCAAATTTCTGCAGTGTTTGTGAAAACAGTAGTAATGTCTTGGGGAGATGGCAGCCCACTCCCCTGCTGTGTATACGGCATATCTTTCCAGCATCCCAGAGTAATTGATGAGTTTTCTACATTTATATGATCCCCCAATCCATAACCATGGTAACTGTTTGCCAGGGAGCAGGGTGAGGGGAAATGCGCCAGCAAGGAAAACTGATAACAGACACTGCCGTCCTAACCCAGCATGGGTAAAACGAGAGCCTGCGTGTCTGGAGGGAGTTTAAACATGCTTTGTGCCAACACTGGCCCATCAGTACACTTTTTAGCCTTTTATGTTGACAAGAAAGATGCTGCTGTAATGACGGCTTGCATTTTCTCACACTAATGCACGACTACTGGGCCCCAATCAGGCTGCCCGATTATATGGAGGCTCTCAGAGCCAAACAGCCACTGCTGCCAAAGGTCCAATTTCATGCCTCAGCCGTAATTGTCCAAAGAGCCATGTTTAGATGACCAAGCAGCACGAATTAAACTGTGCAAGCTAAAAACTCTAGAGTTTCACATTTGAATTTAAGGAACTGCTCACTTCCCTACTTTCTGCGGTGCTTCCTTAAAGGTGCAATAGGTGATTGTCTTCAGAAAATTTTTTTGTTATGCTGGTTGAAAGTCTCTTCACATCACGATAGCAATCATTAAGTTAAGTGGTCTAAATGTATTTATCTGTATTTATATATTCTGTGGAAGTAGGACCAAGAAAACTTCACTTCAGAACATTCATTCATTTGCGCTGCGCAGCGTCTTCACACACATCACACACACACACACGTCTTCACATCCAGTGCAAGGACTGGAATTGGGAACCGCTGATGTAGCCTATTGTAGTAATGTTGTCTCTGGTATTCTGGTCTGTGAGCGTATGTGTGTTCAGGAGGCGTGGCTTTGGACGGCGATTGCAGGGAGGGTGGGACGTTCGCTTTCAGTGCTATCAGGCTAAAGTTAGCATTTTCCAAGATCTCCTACTGCACCTTTAAGGCAAGACACTACTGGCAAAATTTTGTTTTGAGATTTTGGCCTTTTTTATAACAGACAAGTGAAAAGAAAACATCCAAAATACACTTAACTGTTTATTTTATTGCAACCCATCTATTTGCATATGCAGATTTGAATTACATTACATATTGTTAAAGGACGTTTTCCCTGCTGAATAAAACAACTGAAACCAGCCTAAGCTGGTTGGCTGGTTTTAGCTGGTCTTCCAGCCTGATCATAGCTGGTTTAGCTGGTTTTAGAAGGGTTTTGATCACTTCTTGAGCTGATCAGGTAGGGAGACCAGCAGACTAACCAGCTGAACACCAGCTTGGTCAGGCTGGGAGACCAGCTTGACCAGCTTAAAACCTGGTTTCAGCTGATTTTTTTTCTTTTAGCAGGGTTCTCTTGCACTGAGCTAGAAATCTCCAATTCATTAGCACTTACACACACTGAACTTTACAGTTTTACTCCTATCTATATTCTGTTTTAGGGGGTTGCTAAAAAAGCATTTGGCTGGTTTTATAAAATTTTATTCCCAAAATCAGTGAAATTTTTTTCCTGGCTGTTGACAGTATTTTTACATTTCTAAAGTAATAAACTAAATCCCCTCTGTAAAAGGTTTTGACTTCAATGTCAACAAAATTTTGAACCTGGCTTTATCAAATGCAAATACTTCATATTTAATTAGATAATTAATGCCTCATTGCCATATTTAAATGTAATACAAATAATAACAATGTAATCAATCAACTAGGGTAGTATGGTGACTATTAGTTAACATCTTTACCGTATTCACTTGGGACGTCTTACCTTAAAGCTGCACCGAGTAACAAATCAAGTGACATAAACCTTTCAACAACAAACATTAAAGCCGAGGGGCGAAATCTGCAAGATATAACTTCTAAATTTTCCCACAGCACCCTGTGTGATTTCATTCCTTTATCAGATGTTTCACAGGGGTTTTGTTTGTATGCGGCTCATGTGGCTCCGCTTTGTGATCGGCGTCTCTGCCGCGCACCAGGATCAGGTGACCAAGCACAATCTCCCCCAACCATTCTGGGCTCCAATCCATGGAATAACATCATGAGCCACAACCTGGAAAAACAACGAGCGGCACTGTTCGCAAGCTAAACCATAACAGAGTAACAGCACTATGACTGATAGCATCTTATTTAAATATGTAAATATGAGAACAATAGTTGCGTGACCGCTTTGGCACAGTGATTACATAGAGGAATGCAAACTACACTGCTTTAACATGAGTCAGTGGCTTTCTGCAGAATTTGCTATATTTATTAGTAGTCAAGTAATTTCTATGGAAGCAAATAATGAATGGAATGTTTCAAGTGAAAAGTGTTTGCAATTAATTTGGGTCACTCCATCTATTCTATAATATTAGAAATTGTTTTAAGCAGAATAAAAATATAATAATTTGCATCCAAAATTGTTTTGGTGACAGACATGAGACTGTAATTGCATTGCAGAGTGAAGACGTCCAACGAGAAAATCTGCTTCACACGAACCGCCTAGGGCAAAACAAGCATATGTGTTCTGTAGGCAAGAATACATTTTAAAAGTCTTACAAACATGCAAAAAACAAACCGTTTAGATATAGTTAGATAAACTGGAGGTATGGTAACAGTTTCATATTTTCGCACATCACTTGAGTGAATTCACAAAGGAAAACATTCTGAATTCCTCACAAGTGTCTTGGAATCTCTAATAATGTGATCTTGCCTATGTCATCTGACTCCCATTAAGGACAATGGATGTCCGCCGGGCATGCAAAAACATCAAAAGCCACACGAAGATAATGTTGTGATCATGGGAGTAGTTCGCAAAATTACCACACAACCATGACTATCAGCAAGCAAGGGAGCAAGGCCCCCTGCTGCCTCTAATGTCCTCTGTGGCCATTTGGTTTACTGAGCAATTTGGAGTTTATCTCGCCTCTGATTGCAGTCAGCTATTTTGGGGACTTTATTTACTTCATTGGCTGTGCAAAGGTCTGTCTGGCCATCAAAATTCCAAAAGTACTATGTAAGAATAAATGGGTGGATTCTTCAGTTATAGGCACTTTGGATTACATGAAATCTTTAAACTATGTTAAGCTTTTGGCACATAATGAACATCTGATCATGGTCAATCAACTTTTAAATAGATTTTGGTACAATGTGTGATTGTAATGATGCGATTTTTCACTTTATGTAGAAAAAAAGTAATGGATAAAGGCCCGTTCACACTAAGAGCAATAATGATAACTATAAATACAACGATAACTATATTTGCGTACACACCAGCAGACGTCTGTTTTGACAAAGCGCCACTTTGTCCATTTTTTTCTAAGCACATGCTCGTCTGCCGCTTTAAATTCTCCAGCAGGATTGATTCTGATTGGTTGTCAATGTTTGTATTGTTCATCAGCTGGAGAAAAAAATTGTTCTGGAAGTGATTCCAACGATATCGTTTCTCTGTGCCTTTATCGTTATAGCTGTGGTGTGGACTCTGCTATTCTTTAATATTAAGAACAATTTTTAGAACTACATCTTTATCTTTATCTTTATATTTATCATCCTTGGTGTGAACGGGCCTTAAACCTTGCACTTGATAACAACAATTTAACTAGCAGTCAAAAACAAACTGACTGCTTCTGACATGAAATTCTCAAAAACGGACCCTTACGAAAATTAACCATTGTTTTACTACAAATAAACAAAAAAATAAAAAATAAACATGGTTACTATAGTTAAACCATGGTAACCACAAATTAACCATAGTTTTGCTACACTAATGGTATAACTGGTTATACCAATGATAATCAATAAGCCAAAAAAAAACATTACTTTTACTATAATAAAACCATGGTTACTTTTCGTAAGGGGAATGGTCTGGTAATGACACCAAGTTAAAGCAAGTCTCAGATTAGTGGAAATTTAATTAAAATTTCTGATATTTAAATGCCAATGTGTGCAGCAGTGTGCTACTGCCACTTGTCATTTCCATCATGATAATACTACTATTTTTTTCAGGAAATAGTCAATTGGTCACTAAAATACTTGCTTTAATGACAGCAATACCAGTGGTTCTTTGTTTAAAAAACACAAACTGCACACATATGTACCAAATATGTGTGAAAAATGGTAATATGTGACCCTGGACCACAAAACCAATCTTAAGTCGCTGGGGTATATTTGTAGCAATAGCCAAAAATATATTGTATGGGTCAAAATTATCGATTTTTCTTTTATGCCAAAAATCATTAGGATATTAAGTAAAGATCATGTTCCATGAAGATATTTAGTAAATTGCCTACTGTAAATATATTAAAACTTAATTTTTATTAGTAATACGCATTGCTAAGAATTTATATATATATATATATATATATAGTTCAGCAAACTGAACATTTCTACAGTCTTATAAATTAGGAAAAAGCAATTAAAGAGCAATAAAAATGACATTTTAAAACAGCAATATGAAAAATCACCCAAATATCTCTACTGCACTGCCTTTGAAACTTTAATATTAAAGGGGTCATATGACGTTGCTAAAAAGAACATTATGTTGTGTATTTGGTGTAATGCAATGTGTTTATGCGGTTTAAGGTTCAAAAAACACATTATTTTCCATATAATGTACATTATTGTTTCTCCTCTATGCCCCGCCTTTCTGAAACGCGTCGATTTTTACAAAGCTCATCGGTCTGAAAAAGCGAGGTGTGCTCTGATTGGTCAGCTATCCAGTGCGTTGTGATTGGCCGAATACCTCAAGCGTGTGATGGAAATGTTACTCCCCTTATCATACTGTGATCATAGTTGCCAAGTCTGCGTATTATACGCGACTTTGGGCTTCTTTTTTAGGGAAATCTGACAAGCAACTTCGTTTCTTTATTTATGTTCGCCGTATTCTCCAATGCACTGAATGACACTCTGTCTGCTCGCAGTTAATAGCCAACCAGTGCAATAATATAAGTGCTGCAGCGTAATTTGCCAAATGTTCCGCCCCCTCCTCCCCCTCATTGGAGAAAATCACGTTCAAAAAGAAGGCGCGTGACGCTGTAATCCAAGCGATGATAGAAGTAGGCGTAGAGGAAGATGACTTTCTTTTAGCCTATTTTTTAATTTTCACAATGTTTTTGTAATGTATTAATGATCACGGGCTGTAATAAGAAACAAGTAGTCCTATACTAATACTAAGAGTAAATATGGTTCGAATTTGGTTCGAAAAAATATTGGGCTTGTTTTGGGCTTGTTTTTGAAGCAGCGGTTGCTTACTTGTCTTGCGAGAGTTGGCAACAGTGACTGTGATGCCGTCTCCCAGCAGGACGAGACTCTGCTCGTGCACATTCCATCATCGGTTCTCTTTTAGCAGTTCAGTCAATGTACTGTTATGAGTAACTGAATAACTCGGGATATTGGTTTATTTTGCGTCAGAGGGAGTGTCAGGCACGTTTATAAACCGAATAACTTAAGTAATTTGTGGATTAGTGCATACTGGAGACGCGAACCGTTTCAAAC
>NW_015628351.1:1052783-1052933 GCF_001515625.1 Sinocyclocheilus rhinocerous
GGACATAATTACTGATTATAATGACTTATACTGTCTTTTTACGTGTTGCGTTGCGTATTGCCCTGCGTAACCTGCGTAAAATGTCTGCACTTGTGATCGGAGAAACAACAAGCCTACTCTACACTGCTCAAAACTCGCGTAACTCGCGTT
>NW_015628351.1:1055242-1071557 GCF_001515625.1 Sinocyclocheilus rhinocerous
CCCTTACCATATTGTGATGCCGTCTTCCAGCAGGACGAGACTCAGTCCAGCTGCTCTGCTCGTGCACATCCCATCATCGGTTCTCTTTTAGCAGTTCAGTCAATGTACTGTTAGGAGTAACTGAATAACTCGGGATATTGGTTTATTTTGCGTCAGAGGGAGTGTCAGGCACGTTTATAAACCGAATAACTTAAGTAATTTGTGGATTAGTGCATACTGGAGACGCGAACCGTTTCAAACCGGTTCACTAAGAAGATCCGGTTAAATAGAACGATTCGTTCGCGATCCGGACATCACTAGACGAGACAAAATCAATAGAACCCATTACAAAAGAGGCATTTGTTGCATCCAGTGGGAACATAATTACTGATTATAATGACTTATACTGTCTTTTTACGTGTTGCGTTGCGTATTGCCCTGCGTAAACATAAAACCATGTCTGCACTTGTGATCGGAGAAACAACAAGCCTACTCTACACTGCTCAAAACTCGCGTTTGAATCGCATCATATGACCCCTTTAAATGTAGGAGAATTGTAGGTTGTAAGCCAGTCTTAACATGGTTTTGAACATGGGACTAGCAAATGTGAAAAACATCTGTAAAATATTAAAGGGGAGGGGCTGGGGGCATGCTTTTACCCTCAATTACTCTTAAATTAGTTGCTGTTTTAGGGTCTCAAGCAGAATGAACTGCCAAAATTAGCAATTTTACAATGTAGTCTGCATTCTCATCACACACAAGTAAACACAAAAGTTTCGGGTTGCCAAAGTGTGTAACTAAAAATAGGCGTTCGCTATGCTGTAGAAAGAGGAAGGGCTATAGCTTTAACTACACAAAACACAAGGATCCGGGGAAAACTGATGCAAAGGCTTAGGATAAAATCGGATTATTGTGATTTTTGTGCGCTGCCATGCAAAATATGTGAATTAAATTGTTTATATACGAAGCAAACTCAAAAGAAGTCGATTGTGGCAGAATTACTGATTTAAAGAGCTAAGCGCGATGCATTTCTGAGCAAAGCAGGATATCACGACAAGCATCCTCAGTCTACAACCCCACCGGTGTCCCAGATAGCCGGATGGCTAATGCCCCACATTTCCCTTTCCAAACTCACACCGCGCACGTCAACATTTAATACCACAACAAACCCCTCTACGTCTATAATACACATGCATTTTGCAAAATCAGCCCACTTTCGACACGTAAACGTCAAACAGTGCGCGCGATGTCTGGAAAAAAAAAAGAATCTTTTACCTCGGGATCCTTGTGTTGTTTCGGAAGGTGTGAAAATATCCCCGTTGAATATCGCTAAGAAATACCTCGAACTGTACTTTTAAATTCACAGCTTGTGGACATGTTTATCTGTTTCCCCAGCCGCCGATTAGAAGCTTTATCGTCGTCTCTTTCCATCCGTCTCTCTTCCCGTGTTTAGGTTAAAGCGCTCGCAGGAAAAGTGATGTCATGGCCTGAAATTGTGTTGCCCGACCCACTTTTAGTAAAGGCCTATCTTGTGCTCCACGTAGCGTTATCTAAAGCAAGTTTTCATTTATAGCCTTGACTTATACATTTCTCTTATTTAGTGGTATTTTTTTATTTGCTAACAGTTTATTTTATTAAGCTACGCTGTCATCGCGGTTTTTTTTCGCTACGCATCTGCAGTGATTTCATTAATCATGATCTGTGACTAAGCAGCGATTCAGCTTTATTTATGTCAAGATTGACATGCAATTTGATGTTCTGTGGCCAATCTTTAGCATGTGTTTTTCATTTTACTCCTTTAAGTGTATAAAACTACTATTTATTTGATATAATTACATAAAGATCAATGTTATTTTCAACTAGGTCTGTTTTGTATTTAACAGCTACAATGCTCCAAAACACAACTACCAGTTTAATTTTCCAGCTTGGAAAGCAACTAGTAAATGTTCAACATCAAGACACTATTTCATTGTCCAGGGTTCTCGCTTTTTGACCAATTTCCATGACCTTTCCAGTCATTTGTTTACTGGATACAGATTCTTTAAAAATCAGTTTTGAGACCAGTTCACTAATGTATTACTCTTTTTGTAAACCCCTTTGCCTGATTTAACAAAAAGAACTCAAAAGAACAGTTCGCTTGCAAATCCAACAGTGTTTGCAATCGAGTTCCAACCCCACACACAGAACAGCTCATTACTAGAACCATGTATATCCACTATAAATATTTCCATTACTATGAAAATAAAAAATTCCCTGTTTCTAGGTTTTCCAAGACCATGGGAACCCTGACTATCCCAGAGGAGCCCCTTTCATGAGTGCAAATTTATAACTAACAAGAACAAGATGAGTTGTAAAGGTTTATTTTAGAGAAGAAATCCAAGTATGAGTCATGAGTGGGGAAGTGAGGATAGTGCTTAGAGACTTTTTGTAGTGAAATACATCTCATCTTTACCTTACAAAACACAAACTTCCAACTGTGCATATAACTGTCCTATAACTGGACAGGTGCAGAGGACAGCAGGGGTCTTCTGACTGTCCCATGTGCACAGGCCGATCACATGGAACGTCCTTCAGACCAGGGCACATTTTGAATAAAACTTGGCTACTGTCTTGATAAATGTCTATTGTGAAGGGTTAAGAAGATTAAGAGAACTAGCATTGGCATAACTGTGAAATATCTTTTAAATGTCAAAGATTTGCAAAGCTGGAGGAGGTGGAAAACTTGAACTGTTCCTTCGAACTGAATAGACTTCACCCATTAGATAACACTGGAAAAGTCAACAGACCATAAGACTTTTATATCAGCCGCTGTTTGAAACCAACAGCTACAGCAAGCTGTGGGCCTTGATTCAGGGCTACAAGTGCATATATGAGTCATGAATATCATATGGAACCAGAGATGTGCTTGATAGAAGGGGAGCTGGTGCTTAAAGACTTTTGTAGTGAAATACGTACTTCATCTTTACCTTACAAAACACAAACTTCCAACTGTGCATATAACTGTCCTTTTAATTTCACAAGACACTTGCAGTCTATATCAGAACATGTGCTATTTTAAGTAATGAGAATGCTAGGTTAAAAATGTTTCAGCAATCAAAGCAAACTTCCAGAAATATGGCTTTTAAATAGATATCTGGACTGTTTGAAATATCAACAGAACAACAGCTGAGAAAATCAGGTCACGAGGTGCTCAGGATAAGGCATCTGTTGTTTTCGTGTCAAAGTCTTTTGATGAATTCTGCATGGGAACTGCTTGTCCAACTGCTTCAAGTATTTCAGATTCAACCTGAAAAACAAGACCGTAGTTCTGGTGCTTAAATGCCATGGCAAGGAACAGACATACTGCTTTGGTTGCATTGTTTAATTATTCCAACAAGCCACAGTGATAATTACCTGATCTTCCACAGACACCTCGTCTCTCTCTGAGAGCTCAGCATCTTGGGCAGAGCCGTCCAGATCGCCCTGCTCCACCCCTGTCAGAATGTCCATAGGGGCCTCGGCGATCTCTCTGATGGTCTGGTCTTCTAATGCAAGCGCTGTGTCGAATAGCAAGGGGGACGGGGGACACTGCAAACCCTCATCTTCAACGTCAAGATCCTGCACATCAACAGACTTTAATTACAACAGTGATAAATCTGGATAATTTTATGGCCAATAATTAAGAAATTGCTGATATTAAAGTTCAAAATGCTATTTTGTCACAAATTTAAAATAAAAACAATCATTAACAAATCATTAAAAATTGTTTTAAATGCTACAAGTGAATTTAGACATCACTCCATTAATGTGCAATACGAACAATGGATATTTTGAGATTTGGTAAAGGTTACATTTGAGTGTTATTAAAATATTAGTGTTTTTAAAGATTAAAAATTACAGCAAATGTAAATCAAATAGGACAAAATGTCTAATATCAACTGCTCTCTAATATTGGCTGATAACTGAAATAAATCAAAACATTGTGCACTGACGATGTGATAAAAAGATCATAAACTTATATCCAAAACAAAATATGCAAAATATAATACGAATGGTCATTGGATTATTTTGAGATTCCATAATGTTTTTTCCTTTAACCTCTTCTTTTATGAATCTTAATGGCACAATTCTTCAAACTAAAGTCCATTCATTTACAGTACATCTAAATACTACTAAACATGTCAACATTGCATTCTGTTGTCAACAGCCAAATAACCAGCAATATGGGTAAATTAGCAATATTGTTTGTGTTTTTGAAAGCAAGCAATGGGAACATGTAACGAAAAACCACATAAATAGTTTGTAGCATAACAGGAAAATGAGATGTTTCCAAAAACAAGCTTAAATGAGAGGTTTTACTGTGGGCACACAGAAAATGTCAGACACAAAATTAAAGGAAGATGACTGCTGAACATCCAGATTAATTTGTTTTTCATTCATGTGAGGCTATGAGATATGATTTACACAGCAGGGGACATGTTTGAGCAGCACTGTTTGCAGGCATGTAGATACTTGATGGATAACTCAGCAATCTGAAGAGGGCGAAAGGTGTTTTGGTGAACAAATTTAGTGCAGATTGCGGAGTTAATTGCTCTGATAATATGAAACTTAGTGTGAAGGGATATGCCAAAACACATGAGGAAAGCAACTGCACATGGCGACTTTAGTTTTAATGAGAAAAACCAACACAATTCATACATCACTGAATTCCAGAGGTAGATTTTCTGTTGGCTGGAGCTCTGCTGCACTGAGGTACATGTCTGTGGGCACAGACGCCAGCTGTTCCGGGGCAATAGACTCCTGCTCAGGCTGGTACATGGGTGGAGGCAGGGACAGGTGCAGAGGACAGCGGGGGTCTTCTGACTGTCCCATGTGCACAGGCTGATCACATGGAACGTCCTTCAGACCAGGGCACATTTTGAATAAAACTTGGCTACTGTCTTGATAAATGTCTATTGTGAAGGGTTAAGAAGATTAAGAGAACTAGCATTGGCATAACTGTGAAATATCTTTTAAATGTCAAAGATATGGAAAGCTGGAGGAGGTGGAAAACTTGAACTGTTCCTTTGAACTGAATCGACTTCACCCATTAGATAACACTGGAAAAGTCAACAGACCATAAGACTTTTATATCAGCCGCTGTTTGAAACCAACAGCTACAGCAAGCTGTGGGCCTTCATTCAGGGCTACAAGAGCATATATACATCTAAATAGATGTATGCCCATATAAACAAAGAAAAATACATGTATATTTAAATAAATACGCATATTTCCATTCAAAAGTTTAGGGTTGGTAAGGTTTTTTTTTTTTTTTTAAGAAATTAATACTTTTATTCAGCAAAGATGCATTTAACTGATCAAAAGTGACAGTAAAGACATTTACAATGTTACAAAACATTCATATTTCAATTAAGTTCATATTCATTATAGAATCCTGCAAATATGCATGTATAATGTATCATGTAAGGAGACAGCATAACTGTTTTCAACATTGATAAGAAGAAATGTTTCTTGAGCAGCAAAACAGCATATAAGAATGATTTCTGAAGGATCATGTGCCACTGAAGACTAAAGTAATGGCTGATGAAAATTAATCTTTACAATCACAGGTTTTACTGTTTTTTTAATCAAATAAATGCAGCCTTGGTGAACATGAGACTATCAAAAAACTTGCAACCCCAATTTTTTCAATGGTAGTGTGTTTTGTGTGCATGTAATAGAAGTGGTAACAGTACTAAAATATTGAGTGAAAAAAAAAAAAATTAATAGACCTGAACATTTAAAGATATATCGGACATAAAAGGATACGAGAGACACAGTGCCGCGTCATTGGCAAACACGGATTTGAACAGCGAGTCCCTTCCACAAAGGAAATACATCTCTGGCCCAAACGCATTGCCTGCACAGAAATAAAACACACAAGAGAATTAAAATATGCACAAATAACATTAATAAAAAAATAACAGCGTGACAGTAGGCTCAGACTGACAGTATGGGAAAGCAAAAAAAATTTCAAATAGGTCTGTCTCATATGGCAGTGTTTAAATCTTCTATTGTCTTTCTTAAGACAGAAAAAAAAAACTAAGACATTATTAGAAAGTCCATTCATACCTGTGGCGTTCCTCCCTCAGTAATCGCTTGTCTTCTCTGTCTGAGCTGGCGATGCAGCAAAGCCTCCACACCATAGCGACGGCGATAGCGTCGTAGAGCCTTTAATTTTTTCAGGTTCTCTCGTTCCTTTGTGGACAGCCCCTCTGGACCTGTTAACAGGCTGCTCCCTTGTATCACAGCACACAAGTAAGTATATATGCTGACTGGATATGTGATATCATGAAATCAAAGAATGACAGCAGCTCCCTTACCAATTGTCTCATGTTCAATTTTGCGGCTGTGCAGGTAGCGCCGTTTCTTTTCTTTTAGTAAATGTTGCAGACGTTTAAATTGGTCAATGTAGAGGGACTGAAGTCTGATTAGCTTTTCACGTGTGATGAGTGCCACTTCCTCTGCTGTGTACACACCCGCATGCCTGTAGAATGTCACGCTTCATTATTTGACATCTCAGGTGACATTAATAAAACTACATTTGACAAAGCAGTTAAGTAAAATAAAACTGAGGAATGTCTCACTTTAAAGGGTCTTCGTGGTCACTGTCAAGACTTTCATCTTCACTGTCGGGGTCTCCTCTCCATGTCTGATCCAAAACAACAGGATCCTGCTCCTCTTCACTCCAACTCTCCTCATCTATACAAGGAAATACATATAGAATATATCACCATAACAAATTACATGCAACTTTGCGTCTCTTATAGAATTTTTTATTTTATTCTGTTATGTTCAGATCTATTAAATGTTCCACCAAATACTAAATAATACAAAATATGACTTATTTTAGTAACTAATATATATATACATAAAAAAAAAAGAAAAATTGCAGAAAATGACAAATTGAGACATTACATAAATTACATAAACTATTAGTTATCAGCCTTTGATGCAAGTTTTAAGACAGCAGGAAACTACATTTTTTATGTTATTTAATAAGCTGCATTCTGTTTCAGAGAAGCATTTCCATTTTGAATAATTTCTAGGGTATAAATAATTCTTTTGTTACTTATAATACACTTTACACATTAAATGTCAGTAGCGGTCAGTTCACACATGCACAAGTTTGTTTGCATCACATCAAGACTTTAAAGTGATTTCTCAATGTTCACAAGGCCAAAAGCATGCCTGTTAATAATTAATGGCACATGATTAGAAGCAAGTTACATCTCACCTAGTATGCGACTAGCTTCACTACGGCCCTCTTGACTGTGAGCTCCAGTTTCCGGCCGACTGTAGCCACTGAGCTGAGACAGCAAGACTTCAGGCGAAGGTCCTGAGGCAGATGCCTTCCGCAATTGAGCTTGCTGAACCAAAGCATTTCTGCGTGCATGTTCAGCACAGAAAGATACCCTAAGAAAAAGAAAAACAACATTATTGGTCAATTATTTATAGTAGGTAGTAAGCATGTTAAGGGAATAAACAAACACCCTTACCCCTCCTTTTTCTCTGGTTTTGGGGCTGCATTGGGGCAGCGCTTGCCATTCTTGTTAGACACATAGCTGCATTGCCTGTAGGGAGCAGTTTTATCTTCAAGTACATGTTTGATACAGAACTCTAGGCCCTCCAGACGAGGCTGTGAACAGGGTCTCTGGGTGTAAGAGCAGGTCTGAGGCTCTTGAGCACGAGCAGCTTGAGTCACTCGACCTCTGCTGGACGGCAACACGTGGATCCGAATCCTGTTCATCACTGATGCGGTGAGAAAGCCAATCAAATACAGACACCATAATATTACAGTTCAACATTACTGCAGAAATATTTCTGCAGAAATTAACCAAGCTTAATAGAGAATGCATAGAGAATTTTTTTTAAATAACTTTTACCATTTTATTATATCTACATCAAAACTTTT
Source organism: Sinocyclocheilus rhinocerous (assembly GCF_001515625.1). NCBI lineage: Eukaryota > Metazoa > Chordata > Actinopteri > Cypriniformes > Cyprinidae > Sinocyclocheilus > Sinocyclocheilus rhinocerous. Next base: position 1,063,155 of record NW_015628351.1, read on the forward strand.
AAACTCCCTATTTCCAGATTTTTCATGACCTAATACATACACTCCCTTTACAGACCACATGTCATGGATGATGCACTTCATTGCCATGACTGTATTTAAATGTAAAGTGACCAAAAAGGTCCAAAATGCAGCATACAACAGAATTACGCAAATCTACTGAAGATAAACACTGACCTGTTTAGGCTAATGTAACATTTTAACATAACACGATAGCGTTCAGACTTTACTGTAACGTTACACAGTAACGTGATGCGTTCAGATTCCGTTAAAGCACGTGTGCCATACACTGTAATCTCCACAAGCATTAAAATATTCATTTCTTTAACTCTGTATTAGCAAAAAACGGTAACGTTAACATAATAGAAGCTGCAAGTCCTCAAACATTACGAGAGATAAAGAAGATTGACGTTTTAATCTCATGCAGAAAGCGCCAAATTCACACGTCAGTACTGCTGTTCGGCCATCTTTGAATTGGGAGGGTAAGATACTCTTGGTTTAAACTGATATTAATCAACATATATCATCCGTTTAGTCTGAGACTGTTTTAATACGTTATAATTTGTCATTACTACGTGTAAAACTCACCTATAAAGTACTACTTTGTTATCGTTTACGTGAGACCTCCTTGTCGCCCCTTCCAGCGATCATCGCAATGAACGCACAACAATGAACTGCAGAGGAACGTCATCCATTTTAGCGCCCTCCTACGTTTTACGTTGATTGGACCACAACCTTGCAAGAATCAATTCGATTGGAGGAAAGCACTCCAAGATCGAGTATAGTCCTTTATTATTGGCTACTCTATCTCAGAGCAGTGTATGCGCCAAAGGGTGAAACATAATAAAAGCCGCCCAACAATTAACAGAAGCAGACTATTTCTTTTAAATTAAATAATTTAATACAAAAGCGTAAAGTGCTTGTAAATTCATGTTTTGTTTTGTGCAATAGATTGATCTTGTCCATAGAGCAGCCATGACTTGTACATTCTTCTCAATTTCCTCAGATTTGGTTTGGGAAGATCCTGTGGGGATATAAAAATTAAACTATCAAAGAAAAACATAAAAAATATATATGAAAAAAAATCTATCTATATATATATATAATGTGCTATGGCTGATCCATTATATGCTTTATCAGTACTTATGATATTCAAACCTGTTTATAATTGACAAAAAAGTGCACTTACAAAATCAGATTTGTTGCAGATTAGTTGAAACATACCTGTGGCTCTTCCAGGTGGTGAAGATCAGCCAAAGGGACGATTGAAGGTCTTCCGTGAGCACACTGGAAGGGAAGCTGACAAGAGGAGAGCGAGCTCACCAGACTACAGCACTCCTCTTTACTCAAAATGTCATTGAACTTAATTGCTCCTGTTAAAATAAATAATATTAGATATTATAAAATTGTAATATTTATTAATAAGAATATTTTGAAAATGCTAACTATAAAAAATAAATATCCCTACATATGTTTAAAAATTAGACATTTCCTTTGTTCCCTGTAACAGTTTCTTAATAGAATGTGTTTCAACTGAACTCAGTGGTGAATTTATAATACCAACCATGACAAGCTTGTGAGGCGAGCACATTATGAACTGTCAAAGGCAGCATTCCTCTCACTCTTCCTGTTGAGCGGAGAAGCTGCAAACATGAGTCAAAAGAACAAAATTGGTCATAAATGTATCCTTCAAGCTCCAAAATCAGACCATTTGTAGTATTCTGTTCACAGATTAGATACAAATCATGTGTGGATATGCTGGTTCACCTCAATGTGTTCTCGCAGATAGTCCTACAAAATAAAACATACAATTAGAGTCTAAACTGAGCTGAAATTAATAATAAAAAAAAAAAACATTATAACTAAGTCTGACCTCTGCAATGGTTTTAATGACTGACCGTCTTCCACGGCGGAGCTCTGTGCTTTCTTTCTCTATGAAACATGTGGGAAGTCTCTCCAAAAACACATTCAGTGACTCACTCTTTGGGAAACTTACATCTAAAGCAAGACCCCTCAGGAAGGCCTGACAAGACCTTCAAAAACAAAAGAAAGATTTATGGCACTGTTCGGCGAAGGTGCAGAACTAATCGAACATGTGTACGTTTCAGAGAGAAGATGACGGTGGAAACAGGAATGTTGACTCAAACAGCTGCACTGACCTCAGAAGTCTCAATTCCTCCTCAGTTACGTTAATCTCTAAGGGTGGGATTACACTTGAAGAACATAGCCTTTTTTTTCCAGGTGTGTCTGGGTCATCCTCATAGGAATCTACATCAAACAACAAGCAGTGTGGGAAAAATACACTGAATGCTTACGTACATCTCTTGAAGTGTATTTGCCTTTTTAATGCTTTTACATGGAATTTATTTTGTTCTTCTATTCCTATAAGTTTGGGGTCAGTAAGATTTTTCAACATTTTTGAAAGGAGTCTCATGCATTTTTTGAAAAAATAAATAAAAAATAATAATAATATTATGAAATATTATTACAATGTTTTCTGTTTTTAAATATGTTAAATGCAATTTATTCCTGTGTTGGTAAAACTGAATTTTCAGCATCATTACGCCAGTCTTCAGTGTCACATGTTCATTCAGAAATCATTCTAATATGCTGATTTGGTGCTCAAAAACTATTTTTGTTTATTATCAATGTTGAAAACATTTGTGCTGATTCATATTTTTGTGAAAACCTTGATACATTTTTTTAAAGGACTGCATTTATTTGAAATAGAAATCGTTATATATAAATGTCATTACTGTTACTTTTATTTAAGTTATGAAACGTTGCAGTATAAAGTATTCATTTCTTACTTCCACAAATCATACTAGTCCCAAACTTTTGAAAGGTACTGTTTAACCCTTATATCATTAGCATTTACCTGTTACCAACCCCTCCAGACGAACTCTTTCATGGGCAGCATGTTGATCAACCAACACTAGAAGATTTCCTGCAGGTGGAAGCAATGACAAATGTTTAGGACATCATCACACCATTCAACATAATGATTTTCAGCCTGCGGCACCTTCATTTGTACTGCTTTCAGAGGCTTCCTGCTCTGTTGTGTTTATCAAACAAGCAAGGAACTTCTTGTCCACTTGATTGATGACCTGAGGTAAAAATACAACACAACACAATCTTAGGTTCATTTTCACCACATAAGAATAAGGCTATGCTTTGTGACATTGCTATTTTAAGTGTCTAGCCTTGCCAGTTCCTCAAAGCACAAAAAGAGCAGAGGGGTAAAAATACTTACTCTCATTGTGTGGATCATATTCTTGGTAAACCGGTAGGGGTAAAGAATATTGTGGATTTTTACAGCAAGACCCTCAGCTTGACCGCTGGTTACATCCACAGCAACCTTTTCAGAATAATTAATAGAATATGTGAGTCAAATTAATTTGAATCTTTTTAACAAAAACTGCCTTACATTAATTAAAATCAGTATTAAATAAGGTTAAATTAAAAAATCTTTAAATGATTTAATTTATTAAATTAGTAGTCTTTTTACCTCTGGAGGCCGTATGAACACTGGGTTACTCCATTCTGAGAATAAAGTCGATAGTGAATCGGGACCTTGGGCATCCTCTTAAAAGAGTAAGAAGAAAAACAATTACTTAATGTGCACTAAAAAGCTGATTTCATTCCTGATGTCAGTCTAGAGCTGTACCTCTGCTGTCTATCCCTGAGTTAAGGGCTCTTTCTGCTCTGGGCTTGGGCAGAAAGGGAAGTACAATGTCTGTGTGAAATGGATAACACCTGTACTCAAATCCTATGAGCAAAGAGAAGCTGATTATAATATAAATACCTCTACATTAGTGACCCAAAAATGGCTCACTGAATTTCTCCCACCTGTTCTTGAAATAACACTGACCGCCATGTTAGTGACATCTGTGGTACATGGCACTTGAGCCTCCTCCACAGGAGGAGAGTTGTATTTGCTGAGCCCTGTAACTTGGTTGATGTAAACCAGCTTTCCTAACCAACTGTCATAATGAGCCAGCCAGCTACTGGACATTGGGATTGTTTCAACACATTCATTTGTAGCCTGACCTTCATTTCCTGTGTTGCTGCACTGAGGATCATGCTGAGAGGTTACGCTGGCTTCATTAACACAGTTCACACTTCCTACAAAGGAAGTCACATTTTTGTTGCAGAGGTGTGAGTCTTCTAAAACGCAGGAAGTGTCCGGTATTGTTGCGTCCTGCTCATTTAGAGTGAAGATTGGAGTTTCATGGACAACTGAATCAACAGTTCCAGTGGATCCAAATAAAACATCTTCTAAGAGGCTTTTTTCTAATTCACAGGACTGTTCTTGAAAGTGTGAGTCTTCCACAACTGGGAAAGATGAATTTTCCATAGTAAGAAAGTCTGTATTTCTGCTGACCTTGCTGAATGGCTGTTTGTCTTGTTTTAAATAGGAACATTTGGCAGCCAATGACAGTTTGTCTGCCTTGTTCCATGATGAAGATTCAGCAGAACATTCAGAACTATATGGAGCACCTGATATGTTCCTCAATAAGGGCTTGTCTAAATCTTCTAAACACCAAGTAGTTCCTACAAAGCAGTCATTGGATTTTCGAGAAGACACTGGATTTAAAAGGTTTGTTTTTTCCGTACTTGGTTGTTTTTTCTCAACACCCTTCCCAAACAACCTTTTGAACTTGTCAAGAGATCCCGTTTCAAAAGACAGAGCTAATTTACGACATGGCGCAGCTCTGGAAGTCTTTGAGTTGGTACCATAAAAACCATGTTTGTCTTCTTCAGTGTCATTTAACGCCAACTTCCTCTTTTTTGGAGAAATTTTATTTGGAAAGCAGAATTTTTTCAAACTATCTTCTGCCTCTTTTCCATCTATAATTGAAATCTTTTGGTTTTTGCTTCCCGTCAGGTTGTTAACTGGCAAATCATTATGGCTTATATTTGGACAAACTGCACTTTCATCTTCTTTGCAATTGTTATTCATTTCTGTAGCATCTGCAAACGTGGTCCGCAAAGACAATTCAGCCTGAAGCACTTTTTCTGCTTCTGATTCTTCACTGGAGAAGGTTTCAGTGTTTGTTGACACATTCTCCAACATTTGAACATCACCAGAGACGTCCGCAGTACATGCATTATCCTTCTTCTCAGACAATGCATCACACTCTTCACGTGTTTCCTCAGCACTGAGATTTTGTATTGCCACAGGAGTCTTTGCATTTCTCACTGGACTACTTGATGGACCATCGCTGCCATTCATAGAAAACTCTGCCACCAGGTTTTCTTTAGTAAGGAATGCTTTGACACCTTCTTCAATGCAGATGAGCACACTATCCCAGTCTTTGAACTCTATCAAAGACTTGGCTGGTTCGAGACATATGTCATACTCTGAGTAATGACATTTGATATTCAACACATAGACGCCGTGGAGATCACATCCGCCCCTTTGTTTGGGGCTCGATGTTAACGGATATGCAGTCGGGCTGTTGTTTTGTCTGGCAGCACTGCTTACTCTCTTCAAAAGGCAGTTGAGTGTTTTATGAATGCATGTCTTCAGAAGAAGCCTCCCATTTACAAACAGGAACTGCAAGCTGTTATTGTAGTGACCATCACGGCCGATGTGACCGGTCATTTCGAACTGCTTATGGATGTAATTGACCTCTCCGAGCTTTTGAGCTCGACTCAAGCCATGAATCTGCACAAACCTGTAATAGGTACTGCTTGTTTTAGAGAGCTGCACCATCATGTGGGCTGAATTTTCTTTTTTCACTGTAAACGACACAGAAGGGTGCATCAGAGATATGGCCTCCACTCTCTGACGGATGCGTTCGGTTTCTAAAACAGCGTCCATTCTCTTTCTTCGAACTGGCATGTTGTGGAAGAGATTGTAGACCGACACGGTCGTCCCTACGGAGGGACGAACGGTTTGAGCTTCAACAACATCCATTGCATTTGTTTCATTAAAAGTTTTAACATATGTTTTCACCGACAGCTTAGTCCTAGATGATATTTCGACCATTTCTGCAAGAGAGACGATACTGGAAATCGCTTCCCCTCTGAACCCATAAAAGCAGAGATTTTCCAGATCCTCCAACGAGCTGCATTTGCTTGTGTTATATCGTAGACCCACTCTTTCCATGTCTTCCCGGCACATTCCCGTGCCATTGTCGATCACCTGAAGCTTGCAGGCCTCTATGTCTATTTTGACAGCCACACATGTTGCTCCAGCATCGATGCTGTTCAATATGAGCTCCTCCAACAAAATACATATTTCACATTTTATATTTTTAAACATTTGCAAATTTAAAAATATTTAATTTCTTATTTTTACTATATATATTAGTATTAGTATTTTACTATATATATATATATTATGAGGTTGCAAAGAAAAGCAGTTGCAAAAAATATTCAAAGTATTGTAAACATTCTTGTACATGATAAATTGGAGCATTTTCAGATTTTCAAAAAACTACTTTTTTTCTCCATTTCAGTTTACATTATGTCAGCTTGTTGAGAGAGAGAGAGAGAGAGAGAGAGAGAGAGAGAGAGAGAGTTTGATGGTGGTCAGCAGTAAATCTTTACTGTGCTGCTCTCCAGGGTGCTGAAATGCGTTGCTGTTGAATGTGGGGGACATCGTGGCATGTTCTTGGTGACCTTCACAGATAAAGATGTGTCATCAGTATATTAGCTTTAATTAATTCGTGTATAATAGTTAAAACGTAAATAGCGTCGTCTAATGCATGAAAAGCTTGTTGAAAAGTCACTAATGATGCATTTTCACTTGTCACAGCATGTTGTAGTACAACAGAATGGAGTTGCTTGCATTTTGGTTATCATTCTGCATTACTGCGCGCTCTGGAAAGAAACTGAAGTGCATCAAGTAGGAAACTGAGTTAAGACTTAACGCTTGAATTCCTGTCAAGTCAGTCAGTGCTTTGTATTTTCGGTCAAGGTCCTTTTCACATGTGTTAGTTAACGTGCCAATCATCGGGAACATGAGGAGGGATACAGAAGCTGAACAATCGTATGGGCTAAACGAAATGGCTCAATATGAACTGCAGAGCGCGTGAGGGGGCGTGAGGATGAGTTGGGAAAAACTACACGTTCCTTGGGGGATGGCTGTCCTATATATGTAGTGCATTTCATGAATTGAACAGGATCAGCCGTGTTTTTTTATGGGAAAAGTGAATTAGCCAAGCCTCTTCTACCACTGCCCACCCAAACCCCCTTTCTGTTTCTCCCCCACCCCTCTCACGTGCACATACGCTCAGGCACCGCCAGGAGATGGGCATGAAACACTCCTGGCTGCCGTGGATCAAATAGCAGGGTATATACTGTGATTGCAGATACTGCTTATAAACCCAAATGGATATTAAGAAAGTCTGATCTGATCGTATGCTGGTTTAAAGAAGCCTACTTTATCAACAAAAACCTACAATGTGTGGCAAGCCATTTTAACATTAATCCTTAAAACTAACTAGTATCTGATTTGCACCCAAACTTGCATACTGTCCAGTATATACTATATTTGGTTTGAAACTTACTTCATTACTTCACTCAATTTGGACGTACTACATCCGTCATGCTGTTACTGTCACATGACCTAGCGTCAGTTGCATTTCTTCCTTGCCATTCACAAATCTTTTCCTGTGGCTTTATGGCATCTCTGCAGAAGGTCATCTACTTTTCACATACTGTTTCAGATACTATGAATTCAAACATAGGCTACTATTTTCACATATTGTTTTCACATATATGGAAGTATGCATATTCAGACACAGCGTGTGATTCTGAAATCAGCTATTCGTGTTTCTTATCTAAACTCCATTTGTTGCTGGTACTTGTTTCAGTTTAAGTATTTTTTTCTATTATTATTTATAGCTGCATGCAACTAAACAGTATATCAGTATGAATAGCTGACCAGACACTAGTGAGACACTAGTATATATTTATTACAATTTTATTGGTAACAGATATTTTTTACATAATAGCCATAAATATATTGTTATAAATAAATAGTCTATATGAAGAGTTCCGATGCAAAAGCCTCTAAGTGCCGTTTGAAATTTTCTTCTAAAATTAGCATTTTTATCAGGCTCCTATGTGTAGGTTTAGTAATTTCACATTAAAGGTGGGATAAGCGATTTTTCAAAAACGCTTTAGAAAACTGATTTGGGCCAAGTAGCAAAACAAACTTGTAGCCAATCAGCAGTAAGGGACGTGTCTACTCATGATGTGGAGGAGAGAGCGTTCCGTGCACAGGACGGACATTATCCGAGCCGAGCGACAGAAAGATAGAGATGGCGGATAAAAAACAAAAGATGAAAACGTCTGCGGAACAAAAGAAGGCTTAAGGCAATAAGGCAAGAAGTAGAACCAGAGTAAATATCGGATCAGCTTTCCAGCGCTGGAGAGAACTCAAGGAGCGGA